>NC_048597.1:8050807-8127110 GCF_003668045.3 Cricetulus griseus
GACCGAACCAGGCCTTCTGAACTTGGTGTCAGTGTGTGTGTGTGTGTGTGTGTGTGGTGGTGGTGGTGGGTGGGAAGTCTATGGGGCCTCTGACAGTGGAATCAGTGTTTATCCCTAGTGCACGAATGGTCTTTGGGAGCCCATTCCCCATGGAGGGAAACTCAGCTCTGCCCCAAATGATGTGACAGACTTTGATGATCCCCCATGGGAGGCCTCACCACCCTGAGGAGTGGATGGGGGTGGAATGGAGGGTTGATGGAAAAATGGGAGGGAGAGGGAACTGGAATTGGTATGTAAAATAAGATTGTTTTTAGTTTAAATAGATATTAATTAAAAACAAATAAAAAGGTGAAAAACAAAACAAAACAAAAGGTGATGGGGTATCTAAATGGGGATGTGTTTAGATAATGAAAATTATCACCTATATGTATAAAGGGTCCTGAATCCACCCACCGAGTGGCAGTTGTAGAAGTAGACTCATCTATTGAAGCAGCAGCCGTAAAGGGAACATTGAACATTAACGATATCTTAATATAAGGGGTTGTTGTAATGGTTTGAGTATGTCGTGTCCCCGGTAGAATCATGTTTGTGTACTCTGTTCCCACTGAGTGGCTCTATTTCAGGAGGCTGTGAAAGCTTAGGGGTTGAAACCCAGCAGACCCAGGGGGAGCACTGAAGGTGGGGTTTATACTTGGGGGTATGTTACCCTTGTATACTTCTTGTTTCACTTTCTGGTTCCTGGCCTGCTGTGATGTGACTAGCCTTTGCCACGCACTCTCCTTGCTTCTTTACCACCACACCTCAGTTGCCTTAATGGCCTGGAGCTCTCTGAAGCCTCTTCCAGTTGTTCCTTTTAGTGTGGTAACAGTGATTCAAAAGCAACTGTACAACTGTCTATAAAGGAGCAAAGTTCTGGAGAATGAATATAGAATGTGTAGGTCTATTAAGAATATAAGAAAATTAAAGCAATGGAAATGTATAATGTGTTAAAAGAAAAGAAAAGAAAAGAAAAAAACCCCAAGCAACAGTGTGGATAAAGCCAAGGGTTATGTGAAAGAAGCCAGGTGTAAAAGGGCAGGTACTACATGAGGTAATTGTGGACTCTAGGTGGAGAGTAGAATGGTGGGGCCAGAGGCTACAGGAGCAGCGGGTGGGATGATGCTAATGGAAGGGTTCACATATTCATTTAGAGTTTTCACAGTCAGTCGTTTAGGGTTTTTTTTGACATGGGTTACACAGCTTGAAGACTAAGGTAATAGTGTTGTGCATATTTTCAACTTGGCAAGAGGAAAGACTTTTAATACACATAAAAATGAGTATGTAAAGTGATGGATATATTAATGAGCTTTATTTAACCATTCTATAATATATAATTTTATTGAAATACCACATTGTGGTGGAATGGAGTATTATATCATGCATATTTACATATATATACATATACACACATACATACATGTATATCTATGCATGTATCTCTATAGACATATATGTAGACATATCTATGTATTTATATATGTATATTTATATATATTATTAACAATTTTGAAAACTTAACTAGTACATATGCTTTTGGGAGGTATTTATCTGCAAATGACTTATGAAAATGTTTAAAAATAAATGACAATAAATATAATATAAGTAATTTGAATTCACATTCCAAAAAGAAAATATATCCAAATGTCCATAAGAACGTGGGGGACATTCCTCTCTTAAGACATCTTAAAGTCACTGTGAGAGGTTCAATGTACAGCATCAAATGGCTAAAATCACAGAGCTAAAGTATCAAATGCTAGTATTTGTTAGTATATGGATCTCCTTGGTCTTGTAATTTTATTCTTAAATGCCCAACACATACACATACACATACAGACACACAGACACAGACTGTATAAGAATCTATATAGCAGAATTATTTCTTAGGAACTACCTAAATATCCATCAATGATAACATGAATTGTATCTTAGTCTTATAAGGATAGCATGTATTGCTATGAAAATGAATGAACCATTGTTGCGTGCAAAGGCAGAGAGGCATCTCACCACTGGATCATTGGACAGGTAAGCCAAGTGCTCCCCTGGCATGGCAGACATATGAGATCATTCATAAAACACAGCAAACATGGCAATGGAAATGCCAGTGTGGGTACAGGGAGAAAACAGGATGACTCCAGGGAAGAAGTGAAGAGGGTCTCAGGAACACTTCCCAGGGCTCCTGCTATGTTCTGTTTCTTGTCCTGGGCTGTAGTTACACGGGTGTTTCCTTTGTTATGATTTGTTTATTTTATGTTTATTTGCATCACTGTTTATGAAATGAGGTAAAGACAAACAGCAGTTTGTCTTCCCCAAGAACAATTTCAGCAGTATCAGAGAGGCAGAAGCAGGCTAAGGTAGGAAAGTCTGGAGAAAGAATGAATGCTTCCCAGCTAAGTCTGACTGTCGGAGTAAGAGAGGAAAAAAAAATGTTACTTTAGTTGTTGTTGTTTTACATGAGGAGACATCAGACAAAACCTCCGATCAGGACCAGGAAAGCAGCAGTTTGTCTTTTCATACTTTTCCTTTCTGGATGCCTTTTCAGAATATTCTAACAATAAATGATTTTACCTTTTACCTCACTGTCTATTCAAGTCGCACAAACAGTAAGTTGAGAGTGAAAGAGACTCTTCTAGAAAAAGTCGTTTCCTTTGTTTCATTTATCCCATGTGACAACACAGATTGAAAGGAGGAAAACAGGGCGCATCTCTGCCGCTCAAAAGGAAGACACTTGCAGAAGCCTTTTGTTTTCCTTTATACAATGGCTGAAAAGACTGTATGTGTCTAGCATTGCACAGAACTCTCAGTGGGTGGGGAGACGGCTGTATTCTGTGGACACTGAAGCATCCCCAGTGGGTGGAAATGCAGCCTCGGCACTGATTAAGAGAGCAATTGTGTGAGAGGTGCCCACTGCTGTGAGGATGCCTTCATCTGGACAGTGGGACCTACTACCATGTTTCAGTCTCAGAAGAAAAGAAAAAGCAAATGGGTCTGAGAAGAGGCATGGCAGCCGTGTTTTAGAATTCTGTCTCAGGCTGGACATAGAAACAAAACAGATCACAAACCCGAAGCAACACACACACCCACAGAGAGAATCTGAGTCTGGAGTGAAGCCTAGTTCTACTGCCTGAATATAACAGTTTTTAAAACTCATCATCCTTTTGGTTGGAAATAGCTATAGTTACTGTGACTTTGCTCATGGGGACAGGAATAATGAAGAGTTGTAAGAATCCAATCAGCTTTCATTGATTTATCATTACAAAATGTAACCCTATAAACTGCGTCTGATGAACTAATCAAAACATCTGATCAGACTTGAGGTACAAACTGAGCATAGACTACTTCACTGACTCTGAGCCTGAATGACAAATGTCCCCAATTAGCCAGGTATTTCAACACTTGGTCCCCAGTTGGTAGCACTGTGTGAGAGGTGGTGCAGACTTGTTGGAGGAAGTACATTGTTGGGGTGCACTGTGAGAGTTCTCATTGTTGGGGTGCACTTTGAGAGTTCTCATTGTTGGGGTGCACTTTGAGAGTTCTCATTGTTGGGGTGCACTGTGAGAGTTCTCATTGTTGGGGTGCACTTTGAGAGTTCTCATTGTTGGGGTGCACTGTGAGAGTTCTCATTGTTAGGGTGCACTGTGAGAGTTCTCATTGTTGGGGTGCACTGTGAGAGTTCTCATTGTTGGGGTGCACTGTGAGAGTTCTCATTGTTGGGGTGCACTGTGAGAGTTCTTACAACACCCTACTCCCAGTTCATTCTCTTTGCTTCCATTTGTTCCTGAAGATGTGATCTCTCAGCGTCCTGCTCTGGCTGCTTGTTGCCAGGCATCCTCTGCCATCATCGATTCTCCCTTTAGAACCACAAGCCAAAGTTAACTCTTTGCCCATCTATCACTTTTGGTCATAGTATTTGAAAGGTTCAGGCATTATGTTGGCCTGCCCCTGTTACCTGGTGGAACAGGCAGTACCCTGATTAGCCCAAGGTTCCATGGGAACTAAGTCTGCAGTCAGGTGCAGAGGACCCCTTTAAAAGACAGGTCCCTGCCCATTTATGCTCTCTGTTTCCTTTCTCTGTTTCTGTTCTGTTTCCTCTCCCTGCTTTCTCTCTACTCTGTCTCCCACCTATGCTCTCTCTCGGTCTGTCTATGGCGACCGGCCATGGTGGTCAGCCATTACCCTGTTTCTCTTCTGTCAGTCTCCCTACTCTGCCGGACCTTATAATAAACTTATAGCCAATATGTCTCATGTCTCAGCATTTCTCCTTTTCTTCTTTTTAAACAAAAGAATAACAGTATTTATCACAACAATAGAAAAGTAAGTAACGCAAAGGCCGAGGAAGGTCGTTACTGGATTTAGTTCAAGAGTATTAAGAATTTACCAGTTTCTCCTATGGAAACATATTTATTACATTACATCAAACAAGCTCAGCTTCCTATCTCCACACATGCAAATGAGAAATACTCTCCACGAGTAACTCATAAATTCATGTAATTGAAGATATCTGAGTGATACGCAGCTTTCCAGAGAAAAAGCTAGATCTCACGTAAATCTATGCAACAAATAAAAGCACACAACTATTGTGTTCCTGACATGAGGAAGGTTATGAGGATGGGGACAGAATTTACTACAAAAGTCTCCAGTGCAGATTTAACCATGAGACTTCTTAGTACACGCATCTTGCACTGACTGTGTTGCAGAAATACACCTTTGATTCCCCAGCTTATTTTCATATATTGATATTTAGAGTACTGAGGACTTTTGCGTTACTCTTTCCGGGCATTGATGTTACAACCTTTGTTTCAGGGGCCCTCATTTTGTTGCTTACCCCTAACACGGGAGTCCTCTGTAAGGCACTATAATGATTATTACAGCTGTTTCCAAAATTCGATGCTCTGGTGGGGAGTAATTTTATGTCACATAGAGGCAGAGCAGAGACAAAGTCACCACCATCTCTTGACTTATTGGGATATGACTTGATTTTACTTGTAGTGACCAGTAAATGAATTTTATTGGCCTAATCTAATTATTCAATGGTTTAGCTTCCATTGTGTTGGTACAGTTGAGTAGATACTGACATTTGTGTTGGTACTTCAAGATTCTGAGGTGCTACAGCAGGTGTTAGAGGCAATTAGCCCAGTCTGGATGTCACTGCCTCAACTGGTTGACAAGATGGTAACAAAGATGCATGGAAAGTTGATTGTGCTAACAGCACTCAATCCATTTACCTTTACCACACAATTCTTTTCTTCTACTTGTTTCTATTTTATGAGCATGAGTGTCTGTCTGTATGTATGTCTGTGTACTACAAGCATACAGTGTTCACAGAATCCTTAAGAAGACCTTAGCTTCCTTGGTGTTACAGAGAGCGTGAGCTTCCATGTGTGTCCTGGGAATCCAATCTGGAGCCTCTGCAAGAGGAGTCTTAACTGCTGAGCCATCTCTCTAGCCCCCAACTGTGGAATTCTTCAGTGCCTATTGGGCAGGATATGTTATCATATACCTTAAGTTTGGCCTGAATGTAGGCCCTGCCTAACACACACTAGATTATTGGGAAATGTGACCCATGTGGAGGTGTAAATGGTTGCTTACAAAGTTTTCTGCTCACTTTCTTGCTCCTCTGTGTTCAGCATGAAGGTTCACTCATCTGCCTTGCTCATGGATCAGAGCAGAGTTGTCCCAGACCTCCCAGGCAAGGGTGTCATGACCAGCCATTGGCAGCCACCCCCAGACACCAGAGAGATCGCAGCTGATGCCAGAAGTTCTGGGCTGAATCCAGCCTAAATCAACAATTGAGAAGCCCCTGGGCAAATTAAATTCTTGTTGTTTTAAGTTGCAGAGGTCTGAGGTGGTTTGCCACCTAGCTTTCTTGTGGACACCTGATTAGAGGTGGTTTTGGTTCAGTTGGTGTTGTATCACTTCACAGACTCATCCGTTTTCCTTATCACTGGGTCATAATGAGCCAGAAAGGAACTTCGTGGTGTTTGAAGGTTAGCTGCTTGGAAGTACAAGAATGCAAATTGGAAGAGCCTGTGATAATAAAGATTCATTATTGGAATAAACTTCAATTAGCCTTAAATACTCCCTGCCCCAGGCCCATTTCTCCCTCCCTTGTAAAATGCAGTTTTAGCAAGGATTCTGCTGAACCAGTTTAGCAAGAGCATCCACCCTTGACTTCTGGTTATCTTTGGTTTTTGTTCCTGTCCTGATTAAGTTTCTCATCCGCTGTCATTCTTCAGGGGATGTCTGGACCTCCTGGCCTGAACTCATCCAGAATCCCATCAGGCTGGTTTTGCTAGAATCCCTCTCACTTACTGTTACTGAATGTGAAATGCTCCATGGATTTGAACACCTAGTCTCTAGCTGGTTATCCTGTTTGGGAGATTATTGGACCTTTAGGAATTAAGATCTAGATGGGGGAAGTGGATCTCTAGGAGATGGGCCTGGGGGGGGGTTATAGTTCATCATAATCCCTGTTCTTCCTGATGCAGAAGTATTCAAATGTGAGCAAGCTCTCTTCCACAGCTGTGAGACATTTCTTCTACCATGCTTTCGATACCTAGACTGACTGTGTCCTCGTAACTTTGAACCAAAATACGTGTGTGTGTGTGTGTGTGTGTGTGTGTGTGTGTCTTAAATTGCTTTAGTTGGGTTTTTCATCACAGCAACAAGGAAAGTAACTAATATGGCAGTTGTGTTAGTTGGCTCTATGTTGCTATGACAACAGAGAGAGAGAGAGAGAGAGAGAGAGAGAGAGAGAGAGAGAGAGAGAGAGAGAGAGAGAGAACATCTCATAAGGAGGAAAGATTTGTTTTGGTTCAGTTTCACAGGACTCAGTCTATGGTCTCTTGGCCTCATTGCTTTGGATCCCTGTGACATAATGCATCCAGGCGGCAGCATATGGTGGAGGAGGTCTGTTCACAGTTTGATATCTAAAGAGTGGAAAGAGAGAGACAGGAAAGAGCTAAGTTTCCATTATCTTCTTCAAGGGCACTCTCCTCCATTTTCTCACTTCCTTTTATAGGCTCAACACTTCCCGTGGGGCGGGGATGAAGTCCTGAGTGAATATGTATTGTTGACATAAGCTTGATGGGACAAGCTCATGTCAAGGACTCCAGTGTCTCAGACCCAGGGGAATGACAGGGCTTTCTCCAGGTCAGTCCCAGAGGAATAGTAAGGCCCTCCAGTGGTCTGATACAAAGGTTGACAGTGTGTGCAGAAGGCATCAACCACATCTTCTTCCCAGATGACTGTAGACTGACACTACTCCCCCTACAGAGACCCTCTGCCAAAATTAGGTAACCTGCCTTCTGTATAGTGATGTGCCAGAAACCCACCTCCTTGTTGATCACTACATAATAAATGCACTGAGTTTCTGGGTTGCTTGTGCATCTCCAGCAAAGCACCTGATCCACTCGTTCCTAGTTTTGTGTGCATATCTCAGTCATTTCTTCATTTCCATTGCCCTAGTCAAGTAAGTTCCAAAGCTGCATAGTTCTGGTCAACCTCCTACTAGCTCCACAGCCTGGTGAGGAAGCCTCAGTGCATAGACCTTTGTTTGACGCTTGGATTCCAGGATCCCTGATGTTTCCTTTTATTAGTCTTCCATGTACTCCCTACCAACCTGCTCCTTAGCTATAAATTCCCACTGCTTGAATTGTTCTAGGAGGTGAGATCATTCTTCCTTACTCACTGACAAATCTCAGTGGCATGACTATACCCATCTTGGTTTGAGATAGGGTCTCACTATCTCAAACTTGGAATGCTCTGTGCAGACTGGGCTGGTCTTAAACTTTCAGGGTTCCCTAAGCTTCTGCCTCTCGAGTGCTAGGATGATAGCATGCCTGGTCCCTTGTTTCCTTCTTAATAGTTTTGAATGAATTCTTCCTTTCTGTAGCTTAACATGTACGAATCTTTGACTCTAAAGTTGTCTCCTCTGTTCTGAGTTAAATTCTGTGTGCGGGAAAGGGAGGGCATAGTGCAGGTTGTAGATGATGGCAGTGGTGCCCTGTGGTTTTTTTACAAACCATCATCTCAGGGTCTTTTAGGACTATAAGGTGGCCACTCACTGAGAAGAGGAAATATTCTTCCACTCAGGAAGGTTTTGAAATAAATATCCCAATTTCTCTATTTACTAAGCAGTCAACACTGTTCATCAGATCCCATTGAACCTGAGAATGTAGATATTTTAAGATTTCTAGCTTTAAGAATGATTAATTCCATTGTGATAATTGTGCATTTTAATATACAAGTATGAATGTATTTATGTAGGTGGATTTCATTCACCTTGTTTATTTGTGTGTGTACCCATACTTGTGCATACGTGTAGCACATATGTGTGCTGTCGTGTGCATGCAGAAGTCAGAGAACAACTTGTGGGAGTCAGTTCTCTCCTTCTTCCATGTGTGTCACAGGGATTAAACTCAGGTTGTCAGGCCTGGTGGCAGGTGTTTTGATCTTCTCAGCAAACTCACTGGCCTCTTGTGTTGGTGAATTTCAACAGCAGTCAGAAGTAACCTCAGGAATAGCCACATATATTTGGAATGGAGTTTAGAGCCACTAAGCTTTCTCCTTAAAGTCTAAAAAGAAAAAAAAATAGGAATGATATTTATTAATGTGGGTGAGAGAAATGCAGAGAGCTAAGATGAACCTTAAGTAGTGAGGACATACTACCATACAATGCCTCAACGTGACATCACAGTGGAGTCTTAATGATGAATTATCTAGAGCAAATTGGCATGTGGGCATGTCTGTGGGGGAGTGTCTTGATTATTCATTCATGCAGAAAGACCCAGGTCATTGTGAGTGACACCATTCTCTGGAGAGGGCCCTAAGCCATATAAGACAGATGCTGGCTGGCAGCAAGCAAGTAAGCAAATCTGTGTTTATTTTCTCTTCGCTCTTGATTGTGGATGTGAAGGCACAGACTGCTCGAGCTACTGCCTTGGCTGTCTTGAAATGATGCATTACTTGGAATTGTAAGCTACATAAACCCCTTGATTTCCCAGGTAGCTTTGGCCAGGGTATTTTAACACTACAGGTAGATTCTTATCTATCATTAGTACTTTCACTCAGAGCTCCATGTATTCATCTCAGAGAAAGTGGTCAGGAAGATGAAAAAAAAAATCAAATTAGCTTAAAAAATAACACCCCCCAAAATAGTGTCCTGTGATTGTTCACATGAATCATCTTTACAAGATTCTGGGATGCGTCATCGCTCCCTGCCGCGCAGCTGGGCCATTTTGCAGTGTGAAGTTTTGAGGTGACTCACCTGAAAATAGAGCTAAAAGCAGACTAAACAAGATGGCTCACCCAGATGACACACGTTCTATGAGACAGGCTGTAGGCAAAAATGTGCCGAGATGTCCTTCTACCTCCTGCACCCTACTTTTCTTCCTTCAAGACTGACCTGCTTAGAAAATTTGGAGACTTATGTCTCATGATCTGATTTTAAAATGTCTAAATGATGGGCACTTCTGGACAATAAGCACTAGCAATTTGTGTGACATGAGCCAACTACATTTGTTCCTCCCCGAAACGACTGAAGGTACATCAAAAAGCAGACATTGTCTCTGCAAAGTATGGGATGGCATTGTTAAACAGCTGCGAATTTGGTTCCTTCCTTTAATGTTTGGTGGAGCAAACATTAAATGAAATGCTTTAAATTAAACTAAACATTAAATTAAATGAAAAATGGCAAACCAAACAAGGCAAGAAGAACTTGATACCCTCAGAAATCCATGTGTGATTCATTAGGAGGCTAGACATAGCCAGCTAGGAGAAGTGTCCTCAGAAGGGGAAATGCATGGTTTTGACTACTTCAGGATCTCTTGTGGTTCAACAACACATGAATGTGTGAGACTGGAGAACTCCAGGCTCAAAGAGCTTCTAGTGAGGGAGGTGCCTTCTAGACACACTGGTTTCTTCCTCCCATGAGGTAAGTGGTGGATTGGGCAGGAGTTGCCATGTATCTGTGGAGGAGGCAAACAGAAAACAAACCAACAAATAAACAACCAAAAAACAAAACAAAACAAAACAAAAAACAGGCACCAAACTAATCTGTAGTGGCCATCACTAGACAGAGTAGCCTTAGGAACAGTCATGTATATATGAAACGGGGCTTAAAGCCAATAAGCGTAGAGTCTGAGAAGAAAAAACTAAGAACAATATTAATGTGAAAGAGAGGCATGCAGAGAGCTAATGAGAACCTCATGTAACGTGGAAATACCACCATACAATGTCTCAACATGGCATCGCCTAAGATCTTCTGAAACTTGAAAGGACAAAGAGGAAATGTTCATGATAAACATCCTCCAGGAGACAAAGAACTAAACTGAAGCAATTTTTTTTTTCTGATTTCAATAAAAACTCCAGGGCATACTGAGAAATATGAGAATAAGAGAGATTAAGATGGGAGGCAACTGAGAGGAAGGGAGGGTTGTATGTGGGATGGAGAGACAGTGCGGGGGGAGGAGAGAGGAGAAAACTATGCAGTACCTTAGGTGCAGCAGCAAAGACAGTAAAGCGATGGCTGGTTTCAAATTTGCACAAGAAAGACCAAAATCAGGATGAGGAGTGTTAAAATGGAAACATTTCTTCTATAACACAATGAACCCTGATGTGGAAGTTAGTTTTCTAGTATCTATGCATCTATGAAGAAGATAAAGAGGGTAGATTGTGTGTGTGTGTGAGAGAGAGAGAGACAGAGACACAGAGAGACAGAAAGACAGACAGACAAAGACAGACCGACAGACAGAGGAGATTGGGAGAGATCTCTGGTTGGTTGTGGAATTCTGGGATGTAAGGGAAGCAGCATGTTGAGGGGACTGGTGCAGAGAAGAGCCTTGGACTCCAGTGTCTTCCTCTAGAATAGTAACTGCCTGAAGAAATGAGTTATCTGGACATGGTGGCTCATATTTAATCCCAGCACTCGGGAAGCAGACGCAGGCTGATCTCTGAGTTCTAGGTCCTGTCTCAATAGAAAAAGAAAGGGAACAGGAGGGAGAAAAAGACTCATAATTCTAAGTAAAGAAATACATTTCCTTAGCATTTGTTCTTTATTTTGTTCATAGTTACATGAGAATATAACTGGGGTCTATTTTCAAATACTAGCTAGCAAAAATGTGCACTTGTGAAGCTAAAATCTATAAACAAAAATCTAAGTTTTAAATGGGTCTACTTTAATATTGTGAAATTATTAATATTAAAAATCACAGTACAATCCAGTCAATGATTGTGATCGTAGGTGTGAAATCAGTAGGTCATGAGTTCTGAGGCAGAGAAATTGAGACATTGGCTTCTAGCTTCTACACGCACACACTCTCTCCTGTTTCCTGCTTAGTACTGGTCAGGCAGAATGCTGTGATATGACAGTGGTTGTGTTTAAGTAACACTGATGTTGGGATATGCCAGAGAGGCTGTAAAAATGTTCTCTTTAAGAGAAAAGATGCACATTCTAAACAAGGAAGGTATCTCTCCCCCCTCCACCTAGCAGTATTGTGTGGTTGCTAAGCTCTGAGGTTAATTTCTTATTATGCCTAATTTATAAATTATATATACATTTTAGTAGCTATGTAGATATAGGAAAAACTGTATTCATATGGTTCAGTACTACCTATGGTTTCAGGCACCCACTGGGCTTCCTGGCCTGTGTCCCCATAAAAACAGAGACACTACTATATGTACAACTTGGACATCCTCACACTGAGAAACAGGAAACCCTTGTCTTTGACATGCCTTTCCCACTGGCAGCTTTGGAGGAGCCTTTTCTGGTCCTTTTCAGTGTGTTACCTGCACCTTAATATGTGGGACTGACTCACATTTTCCCACCCAAACTCTTTGTCATCTTCTCCTGGTTTCTGGCACTTTCCCTCTCCCCTCCCCAGGAATTCATCTATGCCAGTGGCAGAGCAGTTGAGCTGCCTGCTTGCTGCCCTAGTTTCTGCTGTGAGCAGGGAATGCTCTGAGAACCTTGTCTTCTGCCCTAAGGAGTTTATCAAAGCATTTGAGCACACAGGACAGCTAGGAGTGCTTCTTTCGTTATGCAGAATCAGCTGCCAGCTGTGAGGGGACCAGTGCTCTGCCACCGTAGACAGTGTAGTCTGGAAATGTTTGTCTTTGCTTTAGGTTCCTCCAGCTCAATCAGTATCTCCTAAGGATATCTGATGTCTCTTCTCTGTCATATTCTAAAGATTAAACTTCTTGCTGATTACTGATACAAGGTAGGTCTTTTGTAGGTAGCCTATGCTGGTTTCCACCTTGCTGTATAGCCAAGGACGACCCCGTTCCTTGATCTTCTTTGCTCCTCCCTCTCAAGTGCTAGGATTATAGGTGTTTAGTACCTGCCCAGCAGAAGAACCTTCTTTTAGGGCTTTATTTTCTGCAATATAGAAAAAAAACATCTTTATCTCTGTCACCATGGTGACTGACGATGGCCTAGTAAGCTGCTCTGGCTACAGCTATAAAGAATATCTGGAGATCAGATACATTTAATCACAGCTATCGTGGAATTCAAGGGTTTGTGTTGGGATTGTGTATCTATTCCCCACTTCCAAATTGGGGACCTGTGACCGCTGAATGACTGTATGCACCACAAGGCTGTGTGTGGCTTGGCATCTCCCATAGCTTTAAACAAACTGACATTTTTGTTTACTAAAAATCAGACTCTTACTACAGCTTGTTTTAAATAAAAGGGAGAGCGAGTTGAGAACCATTGCATACTGAATTTCTGAATGTTTCACACATTACATACTTAACCCTTTTACATATCTTTGCGGTAGATCTACCTAGCATTAAGAAAAGGTCTGAGGACTGTGAATGCCATGCTCAAGACCACTGGGAGGTGAGTGGTAGGGCGATCCTCTCATTTGTAATTTTAAAAATTAAACTATGGAATAGTATAGGCAGCTTGAGATAATATAAGGCATCTAAATTTCACACATTGCCTGAAGAATTGGATTTTCTTTAATGAAAATATAGCATGGCTTTTGAGAATCTAGGAAACTTAATATTTCTTTAGACTACCTTTTTATCACCCTGAGTCTTTTGGTCATCTGTGGCTCATGCATTCTCCCCTCTCCCTCCTCCTAAAATCTCACTATAGTCTCTGTTTTTTGTTAAACAATATTTTTCTCTTCTTTTATTGTCTTTCATTTGCTAATTTCTCACCCCATTATCTATATTATACCCAAGACACTGACATTGACCACTGGGTCACTTGGGTACAGCATTGTCCTAACCAGAGGAGGGCGAATGTTAGTCACTAGAATATCAGTGTGTGACTTCCAGAGTGCCCAGGAGGCTGCTCACAGGGAAGTCCACCAGATGATAGTAGGAGAAAATTTATTCCTACCCCATGTGGTTATAATTTAAAAGTGAGAGTGAGTACAACACAGATAAATAGAATTATTAGTTGGTGTCAAATATTATAACGTTATAAGCAGTGAATAATGTCCTTGCCCAGACTTTCTTTCCAAGGTGTTTGTAGGCAATTTATAGTCCAGCTAGACCATTTCATGCAGCTTAGAATTGAATGTTTCTGTTTTAATGTCCTCTAGTATAAGAACAAATCTAAAAGTATTAACTCTCAACTCACTAACCCTCAAGATGTGAAAATCATCACCCTGACTTTAGGAAGCATTAGATCAATAACACATTTGGGAATGTGGTTAAAGGGCTAAATACTAAGAGGATTTGGTTTTTAATCTACCGTCCTCTTGCGCTGGGTTCCAGTGGGTGATTTGAAAGTAAAACTTCTCTTACTGTTAGAGAGCTGAACCACTTGCTTTCTCCACGGCTCCCCCAGTTTTGGCTTGCCTTGAGCATGGCATCCCCAGATCCCACCCAACAGCCAAATCAGCCATTTCCTCCCCACCTGGAAACCATCAGGCCACTCTGTATCTTCTGGGTGGGTAGAATATTCATCTCTTCTTATTTTAAAAATAATTGGATGAAGGCTGCAGCGCTGAACAATAGTTTGCTTTCTTGCAATGCCTTTTATGTGTGAATCACAAAGCCCTGTGCGCTCCATAACTCAGGGCTTGCAGCTCCCCGTGAGGCAGCTCCATTATCCTTGTTTTACAGGCAGTCATGAAACAGACCCAGGGAGCTTCAGTGGGAAGCCTCTTGTCAGGCAGTGAGTCAGTGGGAAAGTTGGGGAAGGAACTATGGAAACTTTTTTTTTAATTGATAGGCAAAATTGTGTGCACTTAGCATATATCACAATGCCTTGCAGTCTATCATGTACACTGTAGGACGTCACATGTAGCTGCTCATAGTTAATGAATGCGTTACCACAGAGCTACCATTTTGGTGGTGAAAACACAGCATTCTTGAAGAATATAACATATCATCAACCATGGTCACTGTGCTGTGCAACAGAGCTCCTAAATGGGCTCCTTTGATTTAACTATCGTCATGCAGTCTTTGTCCAGTTTGTCTCCCTGCTCACAAATACCCTAACCTGCAGCCACCCTTCTGTGAGATCACGCTTCTGTGAGATCAATGCTTTTCTGTTCTAATGTGAGTGAGGTCATGCGAGGTTTGCGTTGAGCTCATTTCCGGCTCATGGGCATTGTGGAAACAACAGCATCTCCCTTTTATGCCTGAAGAATAACCCACTGTGAATTTACACCACATTTCACTTGTCCATTCGCAAGCTGATGGGTGTGTGAGCTGATGGCACACTGGCTGTTGCTACTAGATCTTTGAGGAAGCTGGGGCTGCTCCCATCTCCCTCAGACGGTCTCAGCGAGGCTGGGAACTCATGTGGTAGCACTGTTTTGACTTTTTTTTGAGGAGGAAAAAGATGAATGGGGAGGATCATGTGAAGTATCTCGTGTTTCTTTGTATCCCTGTGGGAGCACTTGCAATTCTCCCATTTCATCTGCTTTGTTCTTTGGGCTCTTGCTCCCTCTCTTCCTTGCTGGTTAAAGGTTTGCTGGTTTTGTTTTTCTTTCCTAGCCCCACATCTTTGTCAGTTTTTTTCTGTTGTTTTTCTATTTCCTCTTCTGTTTATTTCTGTTCTGATTTGGATGCTGCAGAAAGCATGTGTGTTGGGTGGAACATTTTGTCTCTCAGGGTCCTTTTATTCTAGCACATAGTTTGAACCCAATGCTCTCTTTGGATTTGCTGTCAGAATGATCTGTCCATGGATGGGAATGGGCAGTAGAATCACCTAATACCATTGCATTGCAATCTATCTCTCCCTTAAGATTGATTAGTATTTGTGCATAAACGCACAGCCCTGTTGGATCTGACTATGAATTTATGTGTTTGGCCTTAATTGCTTCTCAAAGGTCTTATCTCTAAGTATGATAGTTGGATTATTCTCCAACCCTCTTAATATTTCACCACAGAGAGTAAATTCTAAGATTTTTTTTTTTGTGAGGACTTTAAAACCATAAGAGAAAGGGAAAAAATTGAAGGATATACCAGGCATTTTAGGTCTTATATTTTTGGTTGTGAGCCCAGCCTTTAACAGCTGAGCCATCTCTCCAGCCCAACATTTTAGGTCTTTATAAGTCCGACTTCTGCTACACTGAAACCATTAAACTTAAAAATAAATCTCTTTGTTGAAAGTCCATAGGGGAAAGGGCACTTTTTAAAATAATGTAGGAAAAAGTCAGCTAGAAAACATGTACCCTGTCTGCAAAGGATGAAGTAGCTTGCTGATGACAGATGGTGCCACTGCCCAGATTGGAGCTGGTGTTTGCGCGTGGATAGGGAGTGGGCTAGGAGGCCCCACAGGAGTTCATCTGCATGGATGCTAAGGCTCATGTTTTATTTACACTTAACAGCCTCTGGAGGAGAGAGCCAAATTAGCCAGACTTTATCAATGATTATTATTAATTACTTTTATTTGTAAATTTAACCACATTTGTTCATAAAATAATTCATAACACATTCTTGGGAATGTGAATATGATAGTCTGTTGGCGGGGGTTCTTCTCTGTACACCAAAACCTCTCTAAATGACCTCTCTCCCTCTGACTCTCACCCACTAGCTTGTATGTCTCCTAACCTCTGGCTAGAGTCTATTAGACCAGAATGGGCATTCACCTTCCATAGGTGGCCCTGGCAGCCAGTGAAGGCCTCTAGGTTGAAGAATGAAGCACGTGCCCCGTGGGAACATTTTGGCAGAGAAGCTTCCTCAGGCAGAGTTTGTCTCTTGCTCTTCTATGTGACATGCCGATCTTCATTGAAAGATGTTTCTATTATTATTTTTTTACATATTTATTGTGTATGATATAGGTGTATGAGGGGGAGAGGGAGAGAACGAGAGAGAGCCATGACATATGTTTGGCTATCAGAAGACTATGCTGGCTGTCAGTCTTCACAATGCTTCCACCTTGCTTCAGACAAGGTCTCATTCCAGCTGCAGATGCCAGGCTTCCTGACCCACAAGCCCCTGGGATCTTCTTATCCCTGCCTCCCATCTTACTGTAAGAGTGCTGAGATTTCAGACCTGCATTACCAGGTTCTGGGGGTTCAAACTCAGGTCCTCACACTTGTGCAGGACTTTATCTACTGAGACATCCCCTCAGCCCCTTAGGCAAACTTGAGAGACTGATACACGAACAAGGGGTGGGTGTATGCGCCAGTCACAGGAAAGTCACACTGGCGTGTCTGTGCTGAGTAATTAGGAAACTGTATTTCTAGTGAGCACCTGGAAAACCAACACCACACTTTGTAGTTAAGCCGTTCTGAATGTCATGTTCATTACATCTGAAAAACACAAGATGTGGTTTTCCCAGTGGGCAGTGAGAAATCTGCTTGACAGATTGTGTGCCCTGTAGGGTTCTACTCGTCTATGAAGCTGACATTAACCTTGAAGAATTCCCATTGGCTACACGACCAGTTCAGTACTTGCAGTTATGTTTCCGTCTAGGTGAGAAGACATGGCAAACACACTCATCTGGCAGCAACTGGTTCCATCTAGGTGAGAAGAAATGGCAAACACACTCATCTGGAAGCAACTGGTTCCGAAGCCATGGCTACAAAAGTTGATTATTTCTGAAGAAAGCACATGTTCACTCTGTCTCTTTGCTTTTATCTGGTTGTTATTACTTTCTATGGACGTTCTCGTGTTTTGACACGTAACTAACTTTAGAGTCCAGGGCAGTGCTGAATTTGTAATTTCTAGTATTCTCGATAGTATAATACCTGATAACACTAATTTCTTTTGGCTTTCCCTAAATATTTTACAATATCTTAGAGTAGTATCCAAGTCTAGATTCTGCAGATCTGAATGTGAGTTTTTTGGACAAGGAAAGACAAGCCGGTGGCTGTGTTGATGGGGTAAATTGGTGCCGACGCTAAGCAATGAATTGAAAGATGAAACAGAACAGCTATCCAAGACTATTCTTTTCCCTGGGAGTCCACTCCATCCAGGTTGCTTTTTTGTTGTTGTTGTTGTTATTTAATCAAAGCAGCTGTGAATTTCAGGTTCACCTGTGCACTCCCAAAATCAACTATAATAGGCAAAGCAGGACTGACCAATGCCTGGGGTTAGTATCTGACAGCAGAGCTTTTGCCTTGCACTGTGACTTTATTTACCTGTTGCTGAGCTGCACGGAGGGAAAAACTCAATGTCACAAATGTGCCAGGATGACTTCAATGTGACTTACAATAAATTCTCATTAGAGGCCAATGTGTTGTTTGGCCCTCACCCTACATAGTGGGGATTTAGCAACCCCAAGACACAAGGAGGCCAACTCCACAATAACAGATTAATAGGGAAAATAAGAGGGAACCTGAGAGTGGGAAAACCCATGAGGATGGCATCACAGCTGACACTAACTGACTTTCTCATATTAAATCTACCTTTATAATTTTTACTCATCGTCATGGTTTGATTGCAAAATACCCCTCCCCAGACACACGAGTCTCAGTCCCCAGCTCGTTGATAGGTTTTTGAAGGCTGGGGAAGCTTTAGGGGCTGAAGCCTGTCTGGCAGAAGCTGATTGCTAGGAGGAGGTCTTTGAAGACTTTGCCTGCCGCCAGCCAGTTCTGGTCTGTTTTCTCAGCTTCACGCCTGCTATTGTGAAGAACAGTTTCCTCAGGCTGCCATGAGCTACGCTGTGCCTTTCCTGCAGTGGTAAGTCAAGCCCCTGAACACCCAGCCCAAACAGAGCTTTCTTCTGAGAAGCTGTTTGTGTACTTCCGCAAGGAAAATAAGCATCCCTACAACAAACTGCAAAGCTTCTTTAAAAAAATATGACTGCATAGTTTTCAAAGGACCAAGCCTCACAGACTAGTGAGGCGCTTATCACTTTGAGTTACTACTGAGAGCTGCCCTGTGCCCTGAACACACACCCTCTCTCCACTCTCATACATAGTATTTGGTGGAGAAGACATTGCTATGGTATGGCCCAAGCTACTTGCAAGAGGTGAGAATGGATTTCTTTGGATAGATTTGTTTATTGCCTTCCGGAAGGCAAGCAGCTGGTGTCTCAAGTTGAAGTTGTGCTTACGGTCAGTCTCCTAGGACCTGGAATTCTTGTAGGGTCTTTCACACTCTCCCTAGATAATGAGCCCCACCTATATCTATTCTGAATGCTCCCCACATGAAGAAACATGAAATCAAGATTTTCCAAGAATAAACAAACTCCACCTCAAGAGGTGCCAAGCTGATGCCATGAATGACAACACGTTGCATTTCACAGGCCAAACATCCTTGTGCAGAACTGTGACCCTCCCTACTAACAAGGAAATCTTCCGCTTTTCCCTGGCTTTAGTGACATCTTGGCACAGCAAAGTTGGAGTGATGCCACATGGCTTCCAAATCCAGGGTAGGAGAATCTCCTTGATCCTCCCCTTTCAGTTTCCCTCTGAGATCTGCTACCAACTCAGAGAAGGCCTGGTCAAATGGGAAAGTGTCCCAACTGACAGTCAGCCCCGACTGGAACAGGAGAGCGAGCGAGTCTCGATACTCATGGCCTCTTGTTTGGCCCCCTCTGTCCTGGAGCAGAGATAACCTTCCTTGCTATGTTTTCTCCAAATCCTCAAGCCTCAAGATATATGGGCATAACAAATGAGTGTCTTGTAATAGTCAGCTGGGAAGACACTTATTACCAAGTAATTGATGATCCAAAGAGTATGAAGTGTGGCTGTCTCAGTCTTATTTACTGGACAGTCTTCTGCACTAGAGCCACTTTTAAAGATTAAAAAGTTAATTAACCACTTGAAATCCTTATTATTTTAAAATACATTAAGCCAACTAAATATTTATTAAATCACTAACATGATTTTTGTCTGAACAATTGCCATATTCTATATCAATGTTATCTGTGTAATATGTTTATTTATATTATATTAGTTTTATTATGTTCTTTCAGTTTATTTAAGTTTTTACTATATTTGTTGATATACATTGAGGACAACTTGTGAGAGTCAGTTTTCTCCTTCTACTATGTGGGTACCAGGTATTGAATTCGGGTCATCAAGCTTGGCCTCAGGAACTTTTATTTGCTCAGTCTTCTCGCTGGTCCTCAACTTTCTTTAAACTTTTTATTTTTTATTAGTTCCTTGACAATTTTGCACAATGCATGTTGACCATGCTCACCCTCTCCCTAGCTCCACTCCTCACAGATCCATCCCTTCTTTCCTATCCAACCAATTTTATATCCTCTTGGTACCATCAGTTGCCAGTAGTTCCTTAGCTAGGGCTGAGATTTTGTGCCCACCTCTCCTTTCCGTACTGGGATCCTGTCTGGCTTGAGTTTGCATAGCCCTTGTGCATTCTTTCACGAGTGTTGTAGATTCATATGTGCAAGTACTTTGCTGTACTTCGAAAACATTGTTTCCTTGTAGTTCTTTCTCCATCCTCGTCCACAATGATCCTTGAACTTTGAGAGGAAGGGGTGTGATATAGAGGTCCTGATGAGTGTTGACCAATCTGTGGGCATAAAGATTAGAATGCAGGGGGCAGTATATTACTGTGTCCATTTAGTAGTAGTAGGTTCTCTCCTTGGGTCTGTGACCGGTCTAATGATAGGTTCTTGTCCCGATTTGACTGCCAATTCAATGAATATTGAATTCAGGTCATCAAGCTTGGTGGCAAGTGCCTAGACCTGCTTTTTCTCACTGAGATATATTGCTGGTACTCAATTTACTTCTTAAACAGCAATGCCATCTTTAAACCTTATTCAATCTAATAATATTCATTTAATTACTTCTTTTCTAGCTCAGTCTTACTTTCTAATATATTGGGAAATAAATTGTGATCATGAAAACCAAAATGGATCCACCCATCCACTGCTTAAAATCTTTTCCCTATTCTATAGTTGGTATATATCTCTCTTTGGAAAAAGAAAACATTCTTAACTTTTTGAAAACAGTCATGACATCAAACTGAAGATATTAGTCATACAATTTTTTAGTAATTGGGAAGACAATGCTTAGGTACTAATCTGTGATAAGGGAAAAAAAGTGATTCTCTTTGTTTTTGAAATAGTTTAAGAATCACTACAGTATAAAAGTGTGTAAAGACTTTCATAATTTCTTATTTTGTCATTTAAAAAATGTCTCTAAAAATCTAAATATGACTTGTTTGAGCCTTACATCCCATCTACTATTCTTCCTGGATGACATGGCTAGACCTGAGTGTTCCTTTATGGGCACTGAGTTGGGAATTAAAAGGTTTGTTATTATTTCTAATTAGTTTATATTAGTATTAGAACTTGGTGCCCCAATCTGAATTTCCCTAAATTCAGAACTCAGTACAGTTGAGGGGGATAGTTCATTGATCACAGAGATAGTGACAGAGAGTAGGGAAACCATGTTCTCCCCAAAGGGTCTACCAAGCTTGTCACTGTTGCAGGCCACTGTGTCAGGTTCTATAAGACTCTGATATGAATTTGCATATAGCCTACCCAGAGGAGGAAAGATAGAATCCATGTGTTCAGGCATGCAGCCATTACTGTTCAAGCAGGACACCACTTCTGATTGACAGGCACAAGAGTTCAGAGCAAGTTAGCATGGACTCACTTGTCATGGCATTAGTGAGGACCCAGCAGGAAGCAGGAAGTATACGAAGGTCCCCCAATGCAAGACTGCACTCTTTGGTTTTATGTCCAGGAAGCTTCCTGATGCTTGTACAAAGACTCCAAGAAGGGGGATGAACCCAGGGAGGCAGCACACAAGAATGCCTGATACACCTCAAAGCCCTCCCTGGGGGCTTCGCTCCTTCCAGTCCTTCACGTGTCAGATGAGTAAATAGTGCTGTGGGAATTTCAAACCCTGCTCTAGTGTTCTAGCTACCAACCTGAGATCTTGCTGGCCTAACACTGGCTTCCTAATCCCCTAGACAGGCAGATCAGACAGAAAGGCTGTGTGGAAAGGGTATAAGCACAGCTCAGTTAAGTGGTGACATGAAGAGACCTATCTTCTCTTCCTCTGTCTTTGTAGTTTCTAGCATCCCGTCTCTGCTTAGTACATCATAGGTCGGAGATGATTCTCAACCAGGGAAAGATACACAGTGAGCAAGCTTGTGTCTCCTCTCGTAGGCCTTGTATATAAACACTGCTCCCTAATGTCTGCTAACTAGGGACTTAGAATCTCTTAACATGGGAGGACAGGGCTGGAGCACAGGCCAGCTGCACATGGATCATCCCACATGAGAACTTAAAATGGCAATAAACAAACAAGCAACAACCCTTGAGTGTCTATTTACCTTCCTTGGTGGAACCTTCATTTTGGTCCATGGTAAAAACTCACACACCGAAAACCACATGGACTCGAAAGTAGATGGGGAGAGAATGGTCCATTTCAGGAATTCACAACCTCAGTGGCAGCCTCTGAAGGCTTTGTTTCTTTTAAAGATTTATGTATTTATTACATATACAGTGTTCTGCCTGCATGCATGCCTACAGGCCAGAAGAGGACACCGGATCTCATTACAGATGGTTGTAAGCCATCATGTGAGTGCCAGGAATTGAACTCAGGACCTCTGGAAGAGCAGCCAGTGCTCTTAACCTCCAAGCCATCTCTCCAGCCCCACTTTATGCAGATCACACAGCTGTTTGTGGCTGCCTCCAGAATCCTAAACTAGCACCGGCGCAATCATCTTGGTGGCCATCACTGACTTATTTTCACTCCTCTTTCTGTTTCTGCTGTTGGTACCAGAACGTGGGATTGCACTCTTCTTATGATTAGTGCTTTCTGAAGAGAGTTTGCAGCACAAGTATCCACTTTTGTGACATGCATCCCTCAAGCCTTGAGGGCTTCTAATGTCTCAGTTAGTAGGGATTTTGGAGAGTCAATCTAGAGCCCATGCTAAGTCAAAAAGAAAAGCAGAACTACTCAGCCAAGATTGAATTAATTTTAAGTTTCACCATAATATTCTCTCCATAAAAATTTGAATTTTCTTTTGTATTTCTCAAGAGACGATGAGTAGCTTCATTTTGAGAAGACAGCCGTTTCCTCAAAGTAGAGAATGGGCAGATTTTGTTTTACATTTATCAATTTTTCTTCAAATTCACCATGCCTGTATTTGATGAGACTCAATTAGTCATTTTCTCTGGGCTGGTGTTGGTCAACATCGTTCCCAACTTCTGATGAAGAGTGTCCTGCTGCATACTAAGCCTTCAGGCTCCCACACCTGCGGAACTCATTTCATTCCCAAATGGTTGGTCTAGCAAGTGATTGCTGTGATTCAGTTCGAGTGAAATAACCTCTCGTTTCCAGCCTGTGATAATTATTGTATAAGATTTAGATCATTCTATACAAATGAGAGCAAATTACCCATCTGTGATGAAGACAATGGGCGAGAGTGGTTCTTTGATCTCTCCCCATTTGCTCTCACCACACTGTCTCCTCACTTCATGCTCTGCAAATGAGAGACAGCAAGCAATCCTCACAAGCTTTTCTTTTCTTTTCTGCATTGAAGTTCCATGTGGCACAGACTATGGAGTGATAGTGGATATTTGGCTGAAAGATTTTTTTCCTTATTGTAATGAAAGCATGATTCATTTGCTCCGTTTAAAATATTGTCAAATTGGAATTCCATGGAGTTTATTCAAGCATGACATGATTGTCAGTGGATATATTTGTGTCTGCTTCATTGCCGTGATCAAATAAGTTAAGGGAGGAAGATTGATTTGGCTCATGGTCTCATAGACTTTGTTACCATTCAGCTAGTTCTGTTACTGTTGGGACTATAATGAGGGGAAACACTGTGTGTGTGTGTGTGTGTGTGTGTGTGTGTGTGTGTGTGTGTGTGTGTGTGTGTGTACACACATGTGTGAGCAGGCTGCTTTCTTTATAGAAGCCTGGAATCAGAGGTATGAGAAAGGGAGAGGGAGGAAGAGTCCATGGACAATCCCTTCAAAGACATGCTCCCAGTGGCCCATGAACTCTAATGAGGCCACACCATCCACAGTCTCCACCACTTCTCCCAGTCCATTCATTTATGGATGGCTCAATGGACTAACCCACTTGATCCACTCATTTCCCCAAAGCTTCTGCTCTCAGCCTTGCACTGAAGACCAAGCCTTCAATGAAGAGCCCCCTTTGAGGACACCATAGCAGGCCACTCTCCTCTGCAGCTCTGAGTAAATAAAAACTGTGTGCTTCTGAAAAGAAATTGTATGCAAATATGAAGTAGCTTTCCTAGCGTGATGGATGGAGCTTCAGAGGATGTCAGAGACGGGAACAGAGTTTTCATTTCTAGGTGGAAAGGTCTCAGCCTGTCTGAAAAATATGACTCACAAACACTGAAATCATTTTAATTTAAGATTTCAGTGCTTTTAGCCATAATGTAAGCACAGACTGGTAGTTTCATTCAGTAATTAACATCCAAGGAACCCATTCAACCAATTACTTTCATTTAACATCTGCCAAATGGTAGGTTCTGTGTAAAATGGACAAGCCAATTCCCTACTCTGCTATTCTCTGAAAATTAGTTACCTCCATAGCCATTATAAATAATTGTGAGTTCAAATTGTAGTCTCAAGTTATGATGGCTTTTGTTTTGCTTTGCTCACAATGACCTTGAATCTCACTCTAGTTAAATAAAAAGTATTAAATGCTATGCAGAATGACTTCTTCCATTTATTTTGTTGCTAAGTAGCTAGTGACCTATAGGAGAATGACTTACTATAACTTTTATACTGTCAGTGTGGGATTGATGGTCTGATTTAAATAAATAAATTCTTCATCATGCTTTAGTGAAGGCATCCCAGCATATTTTGGTAGCCCACTGTCATGCTTTGGTAGCCCACCATCATGTCTTGATAGTCCACCATCATGTTTTGGTAGCCCAATTATGACCTAGATGCTCTTAGGCTTTGCTATATTCAAATTTTCCCTTAGTTGAAAACAAACAGAATGACTTGGTTGACTACTGACTCACTGAACTTGATGTCTGTCATGGGGCCTGATGCCTCCTTCTTCCGTGGAAGCACCAGAGGTAAGGTACAGGAAGCTCCCCACTCACCAGCCCATTGAGAAGCATGTGCTCTGAAAATGCCCTCTTGCTCTCCTCCTGAAGCCCACAGAAGGTGTTTTCTAGGACTCCTTGCTTATGATTTTCAACTTTCAGTAGAAAGTTGAATAGAGACAGATAATGGCTTAAAATTATCACTCAGTGCTGATGAGATGGTAAAGGTGCTTGCCCCTGAGCCTGACATCCCCAGTTCATACGGTGGAAGGAGACTCCTGAAAGTTGTCCTCTGACCTCCATACACGTCACACACACACACACACACACACACACACACACACACACACACACACACACACACGAGGAAAAAGCTCTGCCTCTCCAGGAACGTGGTAATGGGCACTGGGAGAGTCTCCTGCCTTCATTCTGTTTGCATTTGCACTACTGAGCTCTCTTCCCTTGTGTCCCACAAGTCCTCATCTGGTAGAACCCTGTAAAGGACTCATCTATTGTAAAACAAACAAGCCCATCCCTCTGGCCAGGCATTGGGGCCTTCAAACACCATCTGGATCATTCTTTGTGGTGGAGAGAGCATGGTCACAACGTTGTGGAAAGTAGTCATCTCGTTAATTTCTTTGCCTTCCCCACCCCTCCCCCAGCTCCTGAGAACATTCTTGGAGTCATTGAAGCCGATACTTGGGATTTTTTAATGCAGACCACAGACCAGCATCCTCTTGTTTGAGTGTATCATTAGCCTCCAATTAGATGAATGATGTTCTTGCAAGGGACTTCTGATGTGTTCTGACATACAACTGTACTCTTTGTGGACCTGCCTGTAGCCATCAAATATACATAAAGTCCATCATTGCCCTTTGTGTAAGCCAGGTCCCAAACCCATCAGATTTTACAGCTGTTTGAGGCATAAATATTTCTGGCCATTTAAGTTGTGTTGGAGGGATTTATTTTGTTATCCAAAGCATGTGGTTTACCTGGGTACTGATCTACTCAAAGAAAGTTTTCTTCCTTAGAGCTGACTATATTATACTGAGATGAAACAAAGGAGAATAGCATCTGTAAGGGTTCCCAAGCAGAAAAGGAATAATTAAGTATTACAGAAACCTTTTCAGATATTCATCTATTACCAGCTATTGATAAAGTGCCTAATCCTCCCACCCTTGCCTATCCATATCTGTGATAAAGACAATGACCTTGGAGGGTCTTTAGTGTATTGCACTTGTGCAAAAATAAATATGTTTGAATTATATTGAGCAAAATGGGAGAAAGACACTGTAGCCTTTTAAATTAACATTATAATAATTTTAAAATTAGTGAAGCCTGTCTCCTGGCATCCTAATGAGGCTGACCAGAAATTGTTATCCATTTTTATCAGAGTAAAACTTTTAGGGATAATTCTCATCCAATTTATTTAAAAGGGGTCTTGACTGTGAATGTAGTTCCACTTAATTAGCATCTAACTCATTGTCTTGATGGAATAGAAAGGATGCCAGTGCCTTCTCCCCTTCCTCTAGTCTTCCTGCTTTGGTCCCTTGAGGAATACTGAGGACTTCCTCATGATTTGGATAAAACTTTGGGTCCTTTTCCTTGGCCCGTCTTATCATTGCTATCGTGAAGCATTTTGAAGGAGCCACTCCCCTTATTAGAAGCCCCGTTAGTTGTGGAAGAGTGACTGATTAAGTTGTGTTTAAAGCATATTAACTGCCAATGACAAACCAAGCAGGCTGTGAGCTTGTAATCAGTCCTGGCCAGAAGGGGGAGAGAGTGTGACGGCAGGACAGTGGCATGTTTGGAGTTGTGGCCGGATGGACACTCACCGGATGCAAAAAGATAAATGGGGGATAAAGTGTGGGTGAGGACGACCAATAGCTTTGAAGCTATCCACCAGCATCTTAACCTGGACTAAGTACAGTGCAGGAGACTTATGATTTCGTCACCAAACTACTAAACGTCCTTTACGAGGGAGAAGGCTTCTCGAGGGACAATTAACTTGTGGATTCACAAGATGTTCTAAGGCAAGGTGATGTGAGCCAAAGAAGCCTAGGCAGCTAGCATAGGCGCCCCACCCATGAGCAAGGATGTATAAAAGCCCAGACGGCTCAAGAGGCATTCACAATTCAGCTAACGTCAAGGAGACAGACACTTCAGCCTTCTCTCTGCCATCATGTCTTTCAACTGCTCCACAAGAAATTGCTCTTCCAGGCCAGTTGGAGGACGTTACACTGTCCCAGCAGGCCCAGTCACCACAGCTTCAGCCCGTGATGCAGACTGCCTGAGTGGCATCTACTTACCCAGTTCCTTCCAAACTGGTTCCTGGCTCCTGGACCACTGTCAGGAGTCGTGCTGTGAGCCCACTGTCTGCCAGCCAACATGCTACCAGAGAACTTCTTGTATCTCCACTCCTGTCCAGGTAACTTGCAATCGACAGACTACCTGTGTCTCCAATCCCTGCTCAACTCCCTGTAGCCGGCCACTCACTTTTGTGTCCAGTGGCTGTCAGTCCCTGGGAGGCATTTCCAGCTCTTGCCAACCAGTGGGAGGCATCTCTACCACCTGCCAACCAGTGGGAGGCATCTCTACTGTCTGCCAACCAGTGGGAGGCATCTCTACTGTCTGCCAACCAACCTGTGGAGTCACCAGGACATACCAGCAGTCCTGTGTGTCCAGCTGCCGAAGAACTTGCTAAGTGCATAGGAGCCAGTGAGCCAGTTGAGTCCCCATCTTCTGCCAGCTGTGTTTCCAGGATCTTCCAGGATGCTGCCTGAATACTTCATCACTGACTGTTATTGACTGCCTAGTTGCTGGCTGCTAGCTATGCACAGGCTGCCTTTGACACTCTAAAATCTTTCTTTCCAGCACTAAGATAACTTTAAGGTTTGATTTCTGGTGCTGTGTATGCTTCTCGATGCTTCCAAAGGCTTCATCACCCTTTGTCCAGTGTGAGATCCATGATACCTCCAGAGGCTCTATTGCCAACAGTCCACGTCTTCACCTTGCTGCTGTGTCTCCCGGCTTCTGCTTTTGTGACTCTGAAAAAGGAAGCTTGCTGCTGTATGTATTTCTCAATAAACCTGCATTCGTTGGCATCACAACCACTTGTCTCAGCTGACTTCTTTATTGTGGAGGTTTTGGTATTTGTGAATAATCCTTCACTGGTGAGGTTCTGACTTTTTTCCCATTCTGAGCACAGAGGACGGGAGTAGTGACTGTGTTCCCAGACAAGTCAGAGTTCATGTCATAGTCTCTTGTTAGGAGAATGTGGGTAAGGGTGGCTGTGGTGGATGGAGCACTGTGACTTTTGACAGCTGATTTGACCTCTGTAATTCCCTGAATGGCTTCTATGGAGGTAAAAGATAAGCAGTTTAGGCAGAGAGTTGCCCAGTGAAGCAAGCAATAGAGCAGAGTACCAGAGTTCATGCTTTTCTAATAAAAAGACTGTGCTAGAAACCTCTGAAATGACCCCTTTGTGCTCTGCTGGGCTGGAGGGAGACTGAAGAAGGAAGTATAGTTGACTCTAGGCCTTGGAAATCACTGTATCCAAAGGACCAACTCTAGCTGTAACCTCCTCTCGCTCACTGAAAAAATCTGTAGTTCCAGACATGATGAATCAATGATATTTACTATATCTGGCAGGAGAGACTTAAGAAGAACTTCAGGAACATTGTTTTATTTCTCACATGCTTGTGTGGTGCTAAGGACTGAAACTAGATCCTTGTTTTGTTAGCCAAATACTCAACCTCTGAGGTACAACCCCAGCTCCAGTATTGGTTTGTTCTAACCCTCATAGCATCGCATCTTGCTTGCTCTTTCCTGCAATCCATATGCTGACAAAGCA
Source organism: Cricetulus griseus (assembly GCF_003668045.3). NCBI lineage: Eukaryota > Metazoa > Chordata > Mammalia > Rodentia > Cricetidae > Cricetulus > Cricetulus griseus. Next base: position 8,079,072 of record NC_048597.1, read on the forward strand.
AGGCATGTGGATGGGTGGGAAGCCCATGTGCCAGCCCCTTGCAGCCTTTCACAGAAATGTGAGACCTGACTACCAGTGGGGCTGCTCTCACCCTTCTCATCTGTCACGTCCAGAAGCACATCTCAGTATGTTCTCTTCAGATTGCGCCAACAGACACACAAACAGACAACCATTAGATAAAATAGAGACATACATGATTCACGCTCTGGGACCGGCAGATGCCTTTTCTCCTAGCAAGAGTTGCTTTGTGGAGACGCCACACATCGTTCTCTGTTGTCAGGGCAAAGTGTTTTTCTTATTTTACTGATGGCTTTTCAGAGGCAAAACATATAGATGATTTCTATATAGACACAGTGTTTTCAATTTCTCCCTCTGCTGACTCTTCTTCAAAGGTCCCCTTTATCAAAGACATGCTGGCTGTGACTCACATTCATCTCTCACTAAAGCAAGACATGGCTTTTGCTACATGCTCATTCCATTCAGGAAAATTCTACCCAGGTTTAGAAATATTTTCATGAAAGACTTTATACCCAGCTTTATGAATCTGGAATCCTTTCTTGTCATCACCCCTGGCTTCAATTTCTGTTCTAGAATGTGTAGTTTTGAATCAAACTGCCTGATGGGTATTTCCAGAGGGATTTTGGTTACAGTGTAGTCTGATACATCAACTAGGTATGATTGATATAGTACATTTCACATTATAAAAATTAGTATTGGGAAGCAGGATATATTAGCATGGGTATAGCTATTAAAAGCAAGTAGTTGTATGTTTTTTTTTATAAGAAGAAACGATGAGGATGATGAAATTGCTAAAATTCTGTTGGTGATAATACTGGTGTGGGGAAGAAATACAGATTATTAGTCTGATCTAGAGGAGGATTTATCTATTGATCTACAGATTTCATACCATCCTCCAAATGAATGTCCTAATAAGACTCCTTCATAAAGTTGGACTTAATCATTTGAATTAGAAACCCCATGCTATTTTTCTTCCAATAAACACTTGTATTTGTTTTTCATTTATTTATGTCTGTGCATAGACACACGTGTGTGCATGTCTGTGCCACAGTGCATGTGTGAAGGTCTGAGGATAACTCGTAGAACCAACCCTCTCCTTCCACCATGTGAGTTCCAAAGATGGAACTCAGGCCATCAGGCTTGGAAGCAAGTACATTTACCTGCTGAGCTATCTCACTGCCCTCATCAGGCATTTTTAATGACTGTGCATTTTGGCATTTTTCTTGTAATCTTAGTACCCTGGAGGTCACTGTAGGAGGATGGTGAGTTTGAGGCCAGCCTGGGCTGCATAGTAAAATGTTAAAATCTGTAAGACCAGGCAGTGACATACAAATTGTACAGTGACAGAGAAGACCACTTCCCTATGAGGAAGTACCCCTGAAAATTCCCCACCAGAGCAGCCTGTCTTCTTTTGGCTAATGATGCCAATCACCACCTGTCAAGTTGTCTATCCTTATTGTCAGATATGACTTCATATGTGTAATAAAGCAGCAGGAGCTGTTCCACCTTCCTGAGTGGCAACAGGGATTCTTTCAAGTCTATTCGTCCTTGGTAAGGTTCTCTCACTGTACCTCCATGATCTTTCACTGGGTGTTATGATGAAGTCTTTAACTGATCTCAGTGTCCTCTTTCCGTCTCAGTCACAACACCGCCAGATGTGTCTAGATTTGTGCAAAGTCCCCCAAACTGGTTAGAATAATGGCTTCCATAGTCACCCTTCCTTTATTCCTGTTAACAATGGATAGGAACAGCAACATTCACTTGAAAATAAAGGGAATTTCCACTAGAGCTTACCCCAGAGACAAAAGTTAGAATTGCAAATCCTGGGATTAAGAGTTGGTTTTGAAATGGATTTATTCAAATGAGGATAGAACTGAAGCTATGTGGTAGCTCTTGCCCAGATAAGAATCCACAGGCTTGTCTCTTATCCCTGCATGAGATTCTGGGATGAGACTGGAAAATGTTTCATTTATGAAATAAAGTCTTCAAGTGATATGCAAAGCACATATAATCTTCGGAAAAACAAGGATTTGGGGTTAGGGACAATTTTATCTGATAAAACCACAGGACTCAGAGGCAGAAGATCTTGTATTGAATTTAGTTCAACTACACTGACAATAAAGTAAGTCCTTTGATCTCTCCAAATCCCTGGCCACTCCCATGTAAACTGGGGAGGGTGACATTAATGCCAAATTTAAGTACTAGCCAAGGTGAGACTCATTGCTGTCAAAGATAAACTCCACAGTCTTGAGGGTTTACTACAACAGGAACTTATTCTCTGAGCATTCAATTTGTGAAGGTGTGTTCCTGCTTAGTGGGTAGCCCCTTTCCATAAGATGTTTAAAAAGTACCAGTGATTTGCTTTGTTCCTTTCCAATATTCCACACAAGGTTTCCATGTATTTTCAGGAGTTCTGGTGACAGGAGGTCGCATAGGGAAGCACGGGCAAGTTTCCAGTCACTAGGCCAAGCTTATGAGGGAGGAGTCAGGTTCGCGCAGCCTAGATGAGGGCAAAGACGAGGAAATGGGTTTTGGGAATGGCTAACTTGTGCTTGCTGCTCTGTGTCTTGTGATAGGAAGAATGAAGGAACATTTGAGACAGCTTGAGTGGCACTAGGCCCTTTGGTGTTGTCTCAGTCCCAAAGACCCTACTTCCCATCACCCACCAGTGGAAGGCTGCTTTAGGAGACAGAGCTCCAGAAAAAATCCAGGAGAGCATTAATCTTCTGAATTCAGGTGTTGCTGATGGTGTTTAAAAATCTATCTTTCTAGGAGGCATGACTTTCAAATCTCAAGGAAGATATTTCTAGACAAAAATTGGAACATGTATCATTAGTCATTGGTTCTCACTTCAAAACAATTCCAGTAATGGTTGTAATGACTGGAGAAGAACTCAGATAGTTCTGATTGAAATAGAAATGAAAGTTGGTGGAGCACTAGCTTTATAACTGAGACACAGTTACACAATTGTTCCCTTTTTCTTCTGCTACACTTAAACCACATAATTTTGTTTCAAAATATTTAGTCTGGCTCTTATTTTTATGGTGTGTAATCTGAGTTTTAAGGTATGTATCAAGGTGGAGACCTTACAGTTAACTCCCACACTTAACGGATCAGGAAATAGAGGGGCGACAACTCACTTCTCAAATAAAATCCAGTTATAGGAAGAAGTGTCCTCTGATGTGCCAGTGTCCCTGTTATGAGTTTCAGGTTCCATGGTCACTCCTATTTCCCAAAGAGTCGCTATGTAAATAGATCGTTCAGGGATGTGATATTTGGCTATCATCAGTGTGAGATGCTGCACTCTTGACAAGGCCATTGTGTTTCTTCGCTTATTGGAATCTAGATGTAAGTGAGTTCTCTACTGGCTATCCAAGGGTAGGGCATACTGAAGGAACTGTGGTTATTCCAGAGGACATAGTGCACAGTTGCCCACAATGGTCTGATCACCTCCTCCTGATATCTGCTCCGCCCTGTTTGGCTTGATTCCATCACCCCTCAAGGTAGATGATGGCACGGTAAGTTTGAGCTGCCAAACATGAATACCTGAAAACAGTAGGCTCTGTGCTAGCTGAGGAGTCTGCCTCTTCCTGTCTTGCTTTTCTTCACTTGCTCTTTTCATCTCCTCAGCACATTCTACCTCCCCCCTGCTGCATCACATTCTCATGGTTGATGGCTTAGGTCTGGATATATTTTTAATTATTGATACACCCTATTTGAAATAAATATTTGGAACTGATTTTGTTGTGAAGCAAAATGCAAATTTAACTGGGGTCCTGTATTTTCCCTGTAAAAGTCTTGTTTGGTGTGATGTCAATAATGGCATTGAAAATTCCAATGAGCAGAATTTTAAACAACTCAGGTCTAGTTAATTTTATTGGATTTGTTTCCTTTTTTTCTAATACTTTAACATTATTGTTATGGACCAGGATCTCTGCTAGAGAAATACATCATCTAGTCATGTGCATCTTGTGTGTGTTTAGCCATGGGGCAGTTTTATCAGGGAAGATTGTTAATCTGTGAGAGGCATTTTATTTTTTAGCATTGATGTTTCTTTATCTTTATTCTTTTCTTTTTTGTTTTTTGTTTTTGAGACAGGGTTTCTCTATGTAGCTTTGGAGCCTGTCCTGGAACTAGCTCCCATAGACCAGGCTGGTCTTGAACTCAGACATCTACCTGCCTCAGCCTCTCAAGTGCTGGGACTAAAGGCGTGCGCCACCACCGCCCGGCACATTACTGTTTCTTTATCCTTGAGAATTTCACCTCTGTATACAACAAAACATGATCATGCCCTCTTCTTTCTCCCGCCTCAAACAAGTTTGTCTCAACAGAACCTCTCCAACTTCATGTCTCCTAAATTTGTCTATATTTTTGGTCACTTACTAAGTTCAGTTAGTGCTGCCTATGTGTGTATGGTTGTGGACCTATCCACAAGATCTTGCCAAATCTCCAACTTTAGAAAAGACTGGAAAAAGAGTCTCTCAGATGCCAACCCAGAAGACAGGCTCTGTCCTATCTCTAGTGTGAGATAAGATTGAGGAGAATAAGTCACGTGATTCTTAGGAGGCAAAATAGAAACGTCACGACTCCCACAGGATCCAGTATGATGACATCTCCATGAGTCAACAAGTTATCTTATCATATATATTTGGTTCCATGATCAGTCAGAAAGGCTGGGAGATCAGACTTCAATTCGGGATCAAGGCTGCTAAGCTCCAGTGTCCCCACCATGCTTTATACTATGCTGTTCAGTGTCATCCATCGTTTGCTCACATCTCTGGTGCCATAGCAATTGGAAATGAAAATTTAATTTGTGAAGAAATGCAGCTGACCAAGCTTTCTACCGTTCAGGTGAGAAGCTTGGACTTCCAGAGGTGATTTATAACATTCGAATGCTGTGGACACCAATGTGAAGCCTTTGACTTTTAGCCTGGTTTATGACCTTTTTCTCTTTGTTTCCTTCCTTGGAAAATGTGTTTCTGAGTAGATGCTGTTGAGTGAGTGATGATTTGGAGCTGTTTACTGGTCTGCGCAGGGTCATGGGGAGATGGATGGTTTAGAATCATCTAATTCTAAACCTCTTTCTCCTCCCATTCTTTCATCTTTTAACAGAGGGCTCTGCTTTCCCATTTTATCTCTTAACTTTGCATACCTGCCCTGATAAGACGAATTAGATTACATCAGAAGACACATCAAAAGGGAGATTCTGGGACTCCGAGGTGGCATGACACATTTGGAACCAGGGGACATTCAGATGACTTTGCAGTGTATTAATTGTTCAGTGAATTCTTCATTCTAAGGATGAGGATTGGACACCTGATACTAACTAGTCCTTCCCCTCTTCTTAAGATTCTAACAGAGTGGAAAAGTAGATATAAAAATGACCTGATAACCTGAAAGCCTTCTCTAGAGATGCTGACATGGACATGAATGCAGTTGAGTCCATAGAGTTTGTAGGATCACCTTTTCCCTCATGAGACCTATGTGAGGGGTTCTCAAGGAAATATTTGAATTGCTTCTTTTTCATTAATTTTTTTATTTTACATGCTTTGGTGCTTTGCCTTGGATGTCAGGTCCTCTGGAACTAGAATCACAGACAGTTGTGAGCCACCATGCGGGTGCTGGGAATTGAACCCAGGTCCTCTGAAAGAGCAGTCAGTGCTCTTCATCACTGAGCCATCCAGCCCAAACTGCTTCTTTTTTAAAAATAATTATTTATTGATTTTTGCATTCTGACCAAAGTTTCCCCACCCCTCTCTCCTTCCATTCTCTCCCCTACCTCCCCCTGTCCCCCCATCCATTCTGCCTCTGTTTCTGTTCAGAAAGGAGTAGGCCTCCTATGGGTAGCAACAAAGCATGACTTATCAAGTTGTGGTAGGACTAAGCTCCTCCCCTTGTATTAAGGCTGGGCAAGGTACCTGAGTATGAGGAATAGGTTCCCCAACACCAGCCAACGTGTTAGGGACAGCCCCTGCTTCACTGTTAGCAGTCTCACAAGTAGACCAAGCCCCACTTCTGTCACATGTATGTAGAGGCCCTAGGTTAGTCACATGCAGTCTTCATGGTTGTTGGTTCAGACTCTGTGAGCTCCTATAAGGGCAGGTTAGTTGTTTCTGTGAGTTTTCTTGTGATGTCCTTGACCCCCTGGCTCATACAATCCTTCCTCTTTGTCCTCAGCAGGAATCCTTGAGCTCAGCCCACTGCTTGATAGTGGGTTTCTGTATCTGTTTCTATCAGTTGCTGGATGAAGCCTCTCTGATGACTATTGGGCTAGGCACCAATCTATGAGTATAGCAGAATAGCATTAGGCATTATTACTTTGACATTGTTTTTCTTTCTCTAATCCTGTTTGGTTCTATCCTAGATCTCTGGGCCATCACTCTCTGGGTCCTGGTACTCCAGGCAGTGTCAGGGTGGGTTCACTCTTACGGCATGGGTCTTAGGTTGGACCAAATATTGGTTGGCCACTGCCTCAATCTCTGTGCCACCCTTACCCCAGCACATCCCATAGGTAGGACAGACTGTAGGTCAAAGGTTGTGTGGTTGGGTTGGTGTCTCAGTCCCTCCACTGGAAGTCTTACCTGGTCACAGGAGATGGCCAGTTCAGGCTATTGATCCACTATTGTTAGGAGCCTCAGCTGGGGTCATCCTTGTAGATTCCTGGGAGTTTCTATTGTACCAGGTTTCTACCTGACTCTGAAATGCCCCACACTTTCCAGTCACCTTTTTTTTAGAATTCTTTTTAGTGGAAAAGAATCTGGGTAGGATGATGTATACTTGTTTTTCCAGTGTCACGCAAGCTTAGACAAGGAGACTCCAGCATCTGAGGTCAACCTCAAATATATGATAAGATTCTGTTTTGAAGAAAAGGAAAGAAAACAAACATGAACTCACAAGATTCTTTTTGTGTGTGTGGGGAGGAGAGTTGTTTTGTGTGGATTAGGAGGAGGGGAGACAAAAGAGTATAGCCCCTTGAACTAAATGTTTAGCTCCAAACTCTAGAGGTGTGTTTTGTGTCCACTTTTCAGCCCACCTGTGCAGATCTTTTGGCTGGACCCGAGGACCTGAAAGAATGGGGCAGGCTACAGTCCAATGCTGTACACAACCTTACTTCAGTTTCAGGGTACTTAAAAATTAATGAATTAAATAATTAATTTTAACCCTGTCCTCAGTTTTACCTCCCTCCTCTGCTCCCAATCCTTCAACCCTACCTTCACTCTGTTCCCACCCCACCAGTCCATTCCTGTTTCTATTTGGGAAAGGGCAGGTCTCCCATGGATATCAAGAAAACATGGCGTATCAAGTTGCAGAAAGATGAAACAAAGAAAGCAACGATCTAAGGAAGTTTATTTAGGAAGAGATGTACATAAAGGTCAGTTAGCACACCCTGAGTATCAGCAGAGCAGCCCCTCCCAGAACTTCCTCAGGACAGACCAATTTAAACACAATGGCCAACGCACACTACAGTTTGTGTCTGGGAAAGCACAAAAGCAAGGCAGAGGCCATGTCCAGATTCAGGGCACACTGACCAGATTGGGTTCTATAGCTGTGATCTGACATCCAACAGGAATCAACATGTCTTATAAATTGAATGTAAATGTTTGCCACAGGAGGCACGAAATCACATCCAAGAACAATCCAGGGAACAAAATGCCCTCTGCCCTTTCCCCCGGAGCCGCTCTCACAGGTCCCCAAGGCGTTGTTAGCCATGTGTCATTCCCTTGACCGGGTTCCAACAGAGGTGTGACAGTATGTGCTCAGAAAACAGTGAGCTCCAGTGTGGCTCAGAAAGTATTATTTTCAGTGACTATTAGGGAGGGGATATGTAGAGTGGTGTAGGTGTAGTGAGTACATGAAGCCACAAACACAGGTGAACATGGCTTTGCCTTTCCGCAGTGACAGAACACTTTGAATAACAATAAATTCACGAGATGGAACAATTCCTTTTATTTTTGATTGGTTTTTTAATACAATATATCTGTATAATTTCAAATATATTATATAATTTTGGGAATTTCAAATCATGAACCCCGAGCACAGAGCGTACTCACTTCCGAGTCCTCCCAGGTCCGCTCTCCACCCACGTGATTTCCCCTGAAAACCAATAGAAGAAGAAAATCAAACAAGTCCAATGGGTGTTCCCTGTGTACTCACTGGAACATGGTCAAACTCCCCGCGGCCAACTCTTTAAAGAAAGCTGAGTCTTTCCCACCTGCACCCACCTGCACCCCACCTGCACCCCACCTGCACCCACCTGCACCCCACCTGCACCCCACCTGCACCCCACCTGCACCCCACCTGCACCCCACCTGCACCTCTGCCAGAAGCAATTAGTTGCGGAGAGCTACACTTGAGCCTCCTCATCACATCTTTTAAGAGCTTGCTTTGGTGGCTTTCTGTCTAAGCTGTTACTTTGTGGGGGGTGGGGGTGGGGTAGGAGTAGGGGTTGTCACAGAAGCCTTCTATGTCCCTGTTGCTTCGCTGTGAGTCTGCAGTCAGCAGCACATGGCAAAAGTGGCTTCCTTGTCCTTCACGATCATCAGGAGCATGGGCCACAGACATCCACTCAGTCTTCAATGTATATTTTGATCATATTCTTTCTCCTTTCCAACTCTTCCTAATCTTCCTCACCTCTCTGCCCACCCAACTTTAATTCTCTCTTTTTAAAATAAATTTCAACAGCAGTTAATAGCCTGATTATTTGCCTACCATGGTAATTTGTCCAAATTGAACTCAGATTGTTTTATTACAGACTTTAAAAAATTAAAATATAATTTCATAATTGACCCTTCTATTTCTTTCCCCTCCATCCCTTCCCATTCCCTCTCATGTTCATGCCTTCCTTTTCTTTGAGTATTGTTAGAGACGTAGGTGAGTCAACATAGAACACAACCTGCTGAGATCATTTGATGTATTTTTGTATGTATGCTTTTTAGGGCTGACCACTTGGGACTGGATAACCATTTAGAGGGCTCATCCTTAGGGAAGACTGATTTTCCCTCTCCCAACAGTCTTTAATTTCCTGTAGCTCCTTATCTAGGGGTGGGGCCCTTTAAGATTCTCTCACCTACACTGGCGTGTTAAATGGTTCTCACCTTCTTTGGTACAGTTTAAGCAGCCATGCGTATTGTTGAGATCCCATGGGTATGGCTTCCTTCTCACATACATCCAGAAGACATGCTCTGGGCGTAGACTTCCTGGTCATCTGGCTTTCCCTGAGCCTTAAGTACAGAGGTTATATCAACTCTGAGCACAATAATTCGGTCATTCTCTGCATTCTGACCAGTTGTAGCTTTCTGCAATGGTCTCCATCTGCTGCAAAAGATGCTTCTTTGATGAGAGATGAGAGCCACGCTTCTCTGTGGGTAGGAGTATTTAGAGTGCAGTGAGAAATCACACTGGTTCAGTAGAAGAGTCGCCTCTAAGATCCATGGCTTTTAATAACAACTCTCATAACACATCACACACCACACCGTGGTCTTTCTGTATATGCATATATGATGCGTATATGTGGCTTACAAAATGAACATTTTAAAAGGCTATAGCTGGTTTTAACAGGTTTCAGAAGTGAGCTCATAGACGTGCTAATAGAGTCTGTATTGATGAGATAAGCGACCCAGAACTAGCCTCAGGGAAGATGCTGTTGCTGTCAGGCCTCAGCAGAGCCAGGCTTGAGAGTGAAGATGCAGCCAGTTGCAGAGAAAATCAGAACTGGCTATGCAGCAGGGAATGGAGGGCCTCTGCCCAGACTGGTGACTAGGCAGACAGACAGACAACTGTCAAGTAGAACTGTCATGCAGCTGGGAGTCCTCAGCTGTCAAGTTTTTGATCTACACTACAAGTCAAGTCACCGCAACCACACCATCACAGTGTTGGGTACCCTTCAGTTTATATCATTTAGATATGGGAGTTTCACCCTTTCCAAGGTCTGGCATGTCTGATGAGTTCTTAGGTCTGGTTTTCTGGACACAATTTTAACATGTCCATGTGCTCCTGTAGTTTTAATTCATCCCCATAAGGTTATAGGGTAGAATCCTTCCTACCTCCAGGAGCAACTCATTTATCAGTGTATCCTGTGTGGGTGGTATAGGGCAGATGATGGTATCTGTGGCTTCACCCACGACTCGAAAGCATCATGCAAGCTGGAGTCTCACAGGGCAAAACCCAGCCCGAAATGCCACTCTTTTATGAAATATAGGGTATATTAGAACAGGGTGTAGCTTGACCTCAACATGAAAAACTTCTATTCAGAACATCTTGAATGTATTGTAATAAGTTTAATCTTTTAATTAAAGAACAAAGAGTGATGGGAGGGTTTTAAGAAGCTCTTTGCTGTTCACTAGAGGTACAGAAATAATTAAATCTCAAAGAAGGTTTTGGGATTCTTATTCTAGAAGACTGAGTAGATACTGGTGTCTTTTGCCAAGACAGAGAATACAGGAGGAATGTGATTTTAGCTGCTGCTTTTGAGGCATCTGCTGTCCCACAGGTGGGTGCTATTGGGTTGCATCTGGGTCTTCATCTGTGTCTGGAATGTTACTCTGGCACGGATTTTATACTTGATTAAACTCATTGAGGTTTGCATGCAACCTATCTTATGAACAAGTTCTCTATGCATTGAACTTCAGTATCCACGGTTCTAGACCTTCCCCCAAATGAATACTTGTGTTTGCAGATGCTCTAGTCTTTTATATGGCACGGGATAGTATTTTTATGGGACCTATACACCATTTCTCACATACTGTAGACATCATTAGCCTTCTAACAATACTTAATAAAGTATAAATTCTAAGCACATTGGTGTTATATTAATAATGAAACAAAATACATGCTCATTACAGATGCATTTTTATTTTATCTTTGGTATTTCGGTCTGGAGTTGGAACTTAACTGCTTGGGAGGATAGGTTCTATATCTGTGGGTTACTTGCAGTATCTAGAAAGAAATTTACATTCTCTTCTCCAAGTCAGCTAAGTGTTAGATGCCATGGGGAATATAAAACAATAGGTTGCTAGTGCTTCAGCAATGACACACAAAGCATATTCTTTGAAAAACATTGAAGTGTATGAATTTAATGGCTTAGCCATATCCACTGTTGATGGATCTTTTTAAATTTCTGTGCAGAACTAAGTAAAATTTTTAATAGCTAGAAAGTATTGCTACTTAAAGTTGAAGAAAAAGGTTCCGTTTAAAAATTATTTATTTATTCTTCTCATTATTACATCTCAATCACAGATCCCCCTCCATATTCCCCTCCCAGTCCTCCCCCCATCCACTCTTTACTTATTTCCCTTCAGAAAAGAGCATGAGACCTCTCTGATGTGGATTATGGAAGGCTCCTGTCTATGAGTAGAGCCGAATATCATCCGGAATCATGCTGGTAATGTTTGGTTCTATCCGAGGTCTCTGGCCTATCCGGTTTCTGGTTCCTGAGCCGATCAGGGATGGGCTCCCTCTCAAGCTGGACCAGTCATTGGTTGGCCACTCCCACAATTTCTACCACATCTTGCAGGCAGGACAAATTGTAGGGCTAAGGTTTTTGTGGCCAGGTTGATGTCCCAGTCTCTCCATTGGAAGCTTTGCCCAGTGTCAGGAGATGGTCTGTTCTTTTTCCATAACCTCATTACTAGGAGTCTTAGCTTGGGTTACCCTCATAGATTCCTGGGAGTTTCCATTGCACTAAGTTTCTAGCTGGTCCTTGAGATGTCCCCCACCCCAGTTCCAATTGTCTCTCCCAGTACTCTCTCCCTACATCCTTCCCCCACCTGATCCCTTTTGTTCATGTCCCCACCATGAACATGTCCCCCAGTCCACCCATGATACCTATTCTCTTTCTCCTGTCCTTGGATACTCATGTGTCCCCCTTAAGCTCTTCTTGTTAAGTAACAAATAACCTCTCTGGGGAAAAAGGCTTTTCTAATCACTTAGTATTCTCCTTGACAGATAAAGTTCCTAGGTGATTAAACATTTTTTGTTTTGTTTTGTTTTTTGTTTGTTTTATTTTTATTGTCACACAGTACTTGTATTGAATTATATATAAGCTACAGTGTGACTTTTGGTATATCTATGTATAGAATCATAATCAAATCAGGGTGCTTTGAATGTGCTGGGGAATATTTAACCACACGGTGAACCCCAAGATTGCATTTGTGTTGATTAAATAAAAATAACCTTGGATCAGGAGGCTGAGCTAGCAACTAGTTGACAGAAAGTAATCACAGAGCATCAGAGGGCATCCAGGGGAGACAGAGAGACACAGGAAATAGTTGGGAGGGATTTGGAGTTTTTCTGGTTTGGTGGAGCAGAGGCACTGGTCTTTTGGAGATGCTAGCAAGGAGAGAAGGTTAGCTACTTAGCCTTTGTGAGCTCACAGGTTTTCACCCCACCCTTTGAATCTTGAGTCTTATTTTTAAATAGAACCACAGAGATTTAGTTAAAGCTACCTTTAAGTGGCAGTGACAGAGCCAGTACCCGCAGGAACAGAATTCCCACCAGGCTGTGGCCTAAGAGGCCAGGTCACTGCTGGAGAAGCAGGCTGGGAACTGTGGAGTTGCTATTGCTGGCTGAAACAGCAGTGCATTAGGGTTCAGCCACTGTGCTGAAGTTAAAGCAACAGGAATAAACATATTTTTGAAGCCGGAGGACAATTTTAATAGAGTTTAAAAGAAAAACAACCTGGGGTTGGAGAGCTATAAATCTTAGCAGCAACACATGGGAAAAGAAAGTACAAAAAGGGAAAAAAATAGCTCTGCTGTTTAGGTCGGCATGGAAGGCAGACACGTAGAACCCAAATAGTTACAGGGTAGGGAGCAGGGTATAGAGAAAGACTCAGGAAGCCAAAAGTATCAGAAAAATCATACTTAGGTTCTGGCTAAAATCCAAAGAAAGAGACAGAAAACAGAAAAAAAAAAAAAAAAAGGAAGAATTGCGCCTTTCTTCTGAGAGCCAAACTTTTTAATGAGGAAAAGATTTTATCTGTGTCTGGGAAAAATGACATAGAAACAAGGAACTGATTCTCTTCACCCCTATTTTTCTCTTCCAAAGTGGAGACTTGTTCTTGGACACTATTGCTTGCTTGGAGTTTTGGGTTTACGGACTTGCTTTGTGTGTGGGAGAACACATGTGCATGGTGATAGCATGGTGAGTAGATGAACACACTCATCTGTGTGGACCTTGCTAATGTCGGAGACCTACAGCTCTCAGATGTGATAAGTTAGAAAGCGTGGCAACTGTGTCTCCGCCTCCATATTTTCTTCTAAAATTGATATCTACTGAAGAACATGCTAGCACCAGTCTTCACACTCTGCTTGTCTGTCTTTAAATCTAGATTCCTGTAATGTTGTTCCATATCCTTCCCTGCACTGTGCTAAGAACCCCAATGCTATTCACATAGCACATAGTTGGCATAATCTTGGAAGGTAAAGCTATGTTCCTAAATATTTAAAAAATGCCAGCATTTCCCCCCTTTCGTTTCCATTTTGTGGACTTCCTAGTTCCTGTGCACAATTCTGTCTTCTGTTAAGTTGATGTAGTTGTCATATGTTATCATTTGTTTGCACTGTCTTGTATGGTGGACCCAATGACTGCATCTTGCACAGAGAAAGGCATTTTCTTTCAAGTGCTCACAAGAGCTATTACAGAGGGCAAGGTGACAAAATATCACAACAGTGTCATATGAGTATTGGTTCTCTGGATGCAAAGGAATAAACAATTCTAAGTTGTCTAAGAGATATAGCTCTTAAGTGTGGAACGAAACACACATATCTGCATATATATATAATCACATAATTCACAAACTTTGTTTTTTCCCTCTAAAATAAGCCTGAGGAGTTGGATAGGGAAGCGGTGGCTGTGGCTTGCTCCTTTTCTCTCTGAGCTTTCAGAATTTACCCCGACATCTGACTCCAAGTTTTTATTATTAAGGCCAATTAGAATTCCTGATACAAAGCTGAAGTTAGCAATTGTTGTTGGTGTGTGTGTGTGTGTGTGTGTGTGTGTGTGTGTGTGTGTGTGTATGTGTGATATGTTAAAATATAGATATACCAAATGTAATTTAAGAAAAGCAGCACTTGAGAGAAAGATGCCATGCAAAGGGTTTATTATTATTATTATTATTATTATTATTATTATTATTATTATTGAAAGGGATGTAAAAAGGGGAAAGGAGAGGGAGATGGGAGATCGGCTTCTAGGGACAGATACAGCAGGAGAGAAAAAAGAGGGTGGGGGGGAACAGACAGAGAGAGGGAGAGAGAGAGAGAAGGGTGGGAGGTGGGCAGGGCCCCTTTAAAAGGAAACATAATGAACAGGCACAGGTGATGCTCTTAGTGGCTGCAACTGAAGGCATATCCTGTCAGAACCCCAATGACAGGCCAGTACAGATGCCTAAATACTAATACCAAAAGCTTGTAAAATAATGACAAATAGGTAATTGGGAAGATACAGTAGATTTCAATAATATGAATATAATTAGTATTATAGAAAATTAAAAATGGAAAATTACTCACGAAATATGACCAAATTTGGTTCATATATCCATCATGTATAGCTTAAAATCTGGTGATGCTTTCTTACTATTATTTTTCTTACATGACCATCTACCATCCATACCTACAAACACACCATTTTAGCTTAGTATGTTATTATAATAAACAGTTGATACCATTGCCCAATATTACTTTTACTTTTTTTTGAGAATCTCTACATGAGTACTCTATTTGCACTACTATCCTCTCCCAACTCCTCAAGTGTCCTTTATTATTTCCTTTTGAACTTATGATCTCTTCAATTACTCATGTGCACACACACACACACACACACACACACACACACACACACACACACACACACCATTAGAGTTGAGTCTGTGTAGTGTTGCCAATATATATATGTGTTTGAGGCTGACCACTTGGTATTGGGTAACCTGTCAGGGGGATCAGTTGGTTTTTACATCATTTTCTTGTGTTTCAGCCATGTTGGAATATTCAGGGTTGCTGTAGTAGGATGGCTGAGCTCTGGTGGTGACATATTGCCTGGGCTGTTGCTGACTCTATTCTAACACTGGCATTTACATATCTCGGTTGGGGATAATTATAGGTCTAGGTGCCGATGTCTGAGTTTGTCTTTGTTTGATGGGTGTTTTGTTCCTTGCTTTTTGTTTCCTCTCTTGTCTTCTTGCCGGCCAGAGTGGCCTGTGATTGAGAAGAGAGTCTCTACCCAAGTTGGGAGCTGGACTTCCGGCTGGGGTGGCCTCTGGTTGATCAGGGTTGTTGCAGGATATTTGATCAGACTGTGAACCCCAAGGCTGAGTTATTTACTAGAAAATCCTGTTTCAAGTTGTGGTGTGGTTCATCCCTAGTGCTAACCTTTAATCCCAGAGCTTTCCACTTGAATATTATGAATATATTAACAGGGTTAAATGAAGTCAACCAAGTCAAGAGGTGGAGCAAACAATCAGTTGACAGAAAAAAAAAAACATAGAGAGTAAGAGGTACTCAGGAGGATATATAGAGAGATACACAAGAAATAGAAGGGAGGGACATTCAGTTTGATGAGTTCTGTTTGAGACAGTGTAGGAGAAAAGCTTTCTTTCTAGGATGTTGGTGGAGAAGGAAGGTCATTTGGGTGCTTGCTATATCTCTTTGAGTTAACAGGTTTTCACCCTAGCATTTGACTCCCAAGTCTTTATTGGTAAAATGGAACAACTTAGATATAGTAAAAAACAACAAGGGGGTTTCCATCTGAGTTGGGTGCTGGGGATCTGGAAGCCAAAGTGGCCTGTGGTCTAGTTGGGTGTTCTCTGGGGCTCTGGGTGCCTGTGTGGTCTCTTCGGATCTGGGTGCTGGAGTGGACTCTGGTGGAACAGAGGGTTTTGGCTGGAGGTGTGGGCATGATAGGGTGACTGGGAGAGAAGTGGGGGTGTTGGGGTTAGGTTGGGTGGGTTCTGGTCGAGAGTTGGTGGTCAAAGAGTGAAGGGCTTACTGGGCATCTGGGTGCTGGCATGGCCTCTGGTGGAGCAGGAAGCTTACACTGGAGGTATGAACTTGGAGTCTTTGTGCTGGCATGGCCACAGATCTGCCTTACATTTCTTTGTGACCCCTTTTCTTCGCTCATGATGAAATACAGTGTCAAGTTTGCCATGGGTAGAAGTTGAAGAATGGCTACTGGTTACTTTTGATGAGGGCCTTCATAGTGACGTTTCAGGTTCAGTGTGTGCTTTGTGCCATTTAATGGTTAAAGGGAAGTATGTGAACGGGTGGAGGAGGTGGGGTGTTTCCTCTTCCAGTTACTTAAAAGCCACACCGAGTCTGTAACTAGAGCAAAGGGTGGTTTGTAGAATTTTTACTGACATGCCTCAACAGTAACATATTAGAAGCTGAACATTCTAATCTAACCATTCAAAGTTCTAAATACTATAAAATCCAAAAATTGTTTGGCAACTAACATGATGCCTTAAGTAGAAAATTCTATACCCACATTTCCTTGATTATTTTTACTTTTCTGTGTAGTCTACAATATCACCTCCAGGCTGCGTGAAACAGGAGTTAATTTTATACTTAAACTTGGGTTCAGATCCAAGTTATGTTTGTTTAAGTTCCTGAGATTACAAGAGAAACAGGATTCTTTTGGCCACAAGGATTTTATATAAGGGTCGAACACTTTAAGTTTGAGCAATCTCTATGTTAGCTCAGTTGTGGTTTTTTGATTCGAACTTTTGTCATTTCATTTTTTGGATGTAAAAGGAAGAGAAAATTAAATGTAGCTACCTTTTCTAGAGTTTTGGAAAATGCTAGCACTCAAAAAATTGCAAAACAAGTGTCATGGACCTTTTTCTTAGAGAGATGATGCTTGGTGGGAGATGTCAACAATCACTGAAGGAAGAGGAAACAGAGGCAATCTCAGTTTCTGCATAGAACCCTCAGATACTAAAACTACACTAAGCATTCAAAATATCCAAGACCATTTTAGTTAGAAAAGAGGATGCTTTTATTTATCTGTTTTTTATTTCCATAAAGATGTATTCATACATGTATTTGTGTACTTACTTGCATGTGCATGTGTATGTATGTGTATAAATACATGTGCAAATATGTAGGTCGGTAGAGGGCACTAGATTGCTTGGAACTGGTGTTACAAACCTTTTTGAGACTACCAGCTTATTACCTGGGTACTATGATCTCAACTCTGGTCCTCGTGATTGAACATAAAGAACTCTGAAGTGCTGAACCTTCTCTCTAGCCCTGACTTGATGCTTTTCATAAAGACAACTGAGATACATATGACAGCAAAAGTAAAATAGGTTCAAGATGAAAGCATTTGTAACATTCAAGTCAGATAACACTGAAACAGTGAGTGTAATCTACATCATACTTCGTATTGGCAATCTGACCCACACGCTGTTGTTTGTTCCTGCTGTTGAACTCCTTGTTCCTGGAGGAGTGTGGTATTTTTGTGCTCTTGAACGGGGAAAATTAGTCTTCCTTTTTATGTTATGAATTTAATTTTGTAAAAGTAGATCTCAAGGCAATATCAAAAGACATCCGAAGGAGTCTACCATAGCATTAGTTCTAATAGGTCTTAATAATAAAAGGCCTGGAGTCAGATATTGGGGAAAATGCTGAAAGATCAGAGAGATGAAGGAGCAGCCACAGCTCCCTTAACCTCGCTAACTTCCCAGCCTAAAAGAAACTGAGCTCCTGTCTCCTTCTGCCTTATCACTTTTCTCCACCAAGCCATATCACTTCCTGTCTGTTGGTACAGACCTCCAGACTTCTATGGTTAACTAGGGACTAGCTCCACCCACTGATCTTCAGACAAGCTTTATTTGTTAGAGTATAAACAAGATATCACTACAGCTGGGATATGAGGGTGCTTGCCAGTGGCAACAGCAGTAGAAGACTAAGTGGGTGCAAATGGGTGTTTAGGTGGCCTGGCTCCCACTTGGGCCACTTAGGGATTGGGTACAGGGAAGGCCCATGACCTGCAGCAGAAGAATCAAGCTACCTGAAAATTGGACACAGGGGGACGTGCCGGAGAAATGAAAGATTATATAACATGCATAGAGAAACCCAAAGTAAGCAATAGCAACTATAGCTTTGATTAAAATCATCAAAAAGAATATCTTCCATTTTGCAGCAATAGTGAAGGACCTAAAAGCAATGGTGTAAAAAGGCACCCAGAGAAAAATACCAGGTGTTCTCATTTCAATGAAGAAGTTAAATTGGTCTCAAGGAAATGGACCATGTAATAGTGGTTATGAGGATCTGGGAATGGTGTCCCATAGGGAGATATGGAGAGAGGATAATTAATATGTGCTATGGGTGGAGTTATGGTAGGAGAAATACTCTGTAGTATAAAGTGAGATAGTTATGATGGGTAATAATTAATCACTTCAGAGGGATATTAGAAAGTAGTGTGCTTGTTCAGATTCATATGTATCTGAAGTGAACTGACACCTGTTAACCCTGACCTGATCATTACATATGTGGATTAAAGTATCCCAGTGCTTGTGGTGTGTGTGTGTGTGTGTGTGTGTGTGTGTGTGTGTGTGTGTGTGTGTGTGTGTGTGTGTAATTACTCTGTGTCAAATGAAACATGTACATTGATAATTTTATTTTATTTTACAGCAGATTTTCATGATTGGAATAGTTAGCTTGTCACGGTTGCTTTATAGAACACAAAAGACTTAACAGCCAGAAATAATTCACCATTTCTTGACTCAACCAGCATCTCCAAACGTACAGAAAGGAAAATAATTGATCAATATTCAGGAATCAAGCTTCATCAATGGCAGAAATAAAATAGCCAGAGTGCAATCTCTTATACTAGATCTGTGTTTTCCTCAAAAAAGTGTGTGATTTTCACTTTTTCCTGGAAATACTTTGCATATTGTATTCTCCGAGTAAGTAGTTGTTGAAAACATGGAACGATGCCACGATAATGTTAGTTTTTCTGATACATAAAATTATTTATCAATTTTCCTTACTGAGATATTTCATTTTCTACTCTCATGTGATGTGTAAGCAGTTAAGGAGATATCAGATAAATTAAATGTTTTTCTTATGTTGCAAATATCTAATCCATCTCATTTTGTGCTGTCAAGATAATTGTTCTTTCATATAATCAAATCAAATTTGGCTTCTAAGATGTTTTGGCTGATTTTTATCTTTTTAGAAGGTACTCATGTGATTTTCCTTTATTTTTCTAAGCTTTTTAACTTTTGAAAAATTTTTCTTTTTCTTCAAGTCAATTAATAACAGAACAGTCTATGATCTAAACTGATGCCCTTTTCTTCACTCAGAATGTAAATCAATTATTCAGCACCATTTGCTTCAGTAGTACTTTCTTCTCCTCTGTGGACTAGAACTTTCACGTTTGTCATGTATCAAACTCATATATAAATGGCAGCATATCGGTATCTTAAGACACAAAATCAGCGATCCTTTCAATGTCTTCATTTGATTTCTATCATTCAAATGTTGGAATCCCAATGTAACAATAAAGATTTTTTAAACTAGTTAACACATTAAGCTAATTAGAGTGACTTTAAACCCACAGTGAAAACCCCATTTTCCTCCCATTCTCAGACCTTTTCTCCCAGGAGCCATCCCACTAACGTTGTTCAGATCGTTCACACTGAGCTGCAGCTAGGTCTCTAACTGATATGACAACCTCCACTTTATATCCTGTTATCTAGTTATCTAGTCTTTACTTTGGTAGCAAAGATGTGGTGTCTTATGTGACCACATCAATAAAGTTCTCTTGCCTCTTCCTCTTCAGTATAACCTGCTGGTTAGACTCACCTTAACTGGTAAAAATATTTTCTTAAATTATTAACTCATATTTGAATTAGCATTTTTTAAAGACTATCCATATGTTTTGAAGAGCCAAATACCAAACTAGCCCTCATGTGTTTTTTTTTAACTATTTACTACCTTTCCACATTTCATTATATGTGACTTACACACGTTGCCTTTATCGTATCTTGCTTTTTGTTTCCCTTTCTATGAGAAACCCCACTGGGTTCCAGTAACCCACCTCCTTTCTGTTTTCTGATTTTTCCCTCACACTAAACTGGCTTAATTTCTATTTCCAGCTGTCACTCTTAGATCCCACTCTATCAGTCTTCTGGGTTTGGGTTATCACTTGATTGATCCTACACCTCTTTTCCTTTTGTTCAATATTTTGTTTTGCTGCAACAGTTCTCAGAGGAATCCCTGTGGATACACAGGGCATAAAATTTGTGAACTTTCAGGTGAATGCATCTTATGTATCTCATATCTGAATGGCAGATATAGAACACTGAGTTCAAAGTAATTCTGTATCACAGTACAGACAATTTTCCTCCTCTCCCCCAGTTTTTGGAGGCAATGTTGGCTGAGTGCAGTTTATCAGATAAAGTCTCTCTCTTTGTAGGTGATTTTTTTTTTATTTCTTTCCTGGAAGCATCTTGGTACTCCTTTGTTTTTTTTTAAATCACTGATATGAAGTTCCACAGTGTATGTAACATGGCTGCCAAGATCATTGTCATTTCTTTTATTGAGGGGAGAAATCCATGTCCTCTCTCTCTGAGTGAAACTGGACTGTGACCTCTTGTCAGTTTATAAATCACCACCTGTTAGGAGGCTTATGAAGCAACAATTCATTGAAACAACAAGTTAACTTTTTTTTTTCTTATTCACCATTCATAAAATTTGATGGCTCAATTAGGTCAGAATATTCTGGAATCAGCTTTTATATGTCTTGTTTCTTTTATGATTTCCTTCCCTCCATTTTTGGGAAATTCTTTTACACCTTTGATAAGTAATGATCACATTACTATGTACAATAACACAATACTTTGAATGGCCCTGGATTCTTCTTCTATCATGTCCTAATTTCTTTCACAGATTTGGTGCTTTTCTATCTTGTTTTAACATACGAAGAGACATCTTCCTCTTTCTTAACAAGTGTGTTGTCTTTAAGCTGTTCTGCGATGTTGGTTTTGCTGGCCTGGGCTGTTGGGCTGTTATAACACAGTACTACCAGCTATGTGGGGTTTGAATGAGAGTCATTGGTTTCTCATCCTTCCGGAGGCTGGTAAGTCTCTGATTGTGGCACCACCACAATTTGTGTCTGGTGTGGGCTCACTTTCTAGATCACCAGTGGGGCCTTCTCACTGAGCTCCCAATGCAATGTGGTGCCTGCATTCTCTGTGGCCACTTTGCCTTAGTCACTTTTGCTGTGAAGAGACATCATGATGGAGGCAACTCCTGTAAAAGAAAGCATTTAGTTGGAACTTGTTTACAGTTTCAGAGGTTTGGTCCAGTGTCCTCATGGCCAGAAGCATGGCAGCATGGTGCTAGAGAAGTAACTGAGAGTTTTTTTTTTTTAATATTTTTTATTAGTTCAAATTAGGAACAAGCTTGCTTCACATGTCAATCTCTTCTCCCTCTCCCTCCCCTCCTCCCACCCTTCATGCCCAATCCCCCACCTGACCCCCACCCCATCCACCCTCCACTCCCCAGGTAGGGTAGGGCCCTCGATGGGCTCCCCAACGTCCACCACATCATCCTGGGCCGGGCCTGGGCCCTTCCCCATGTGTCCAGCGCAAGAGTGCATCCCTTCATGTGGGATGGGCTCTCAAAGTCCCTTCTTATACCAGGGAAAAATACTAATCCACTACCAGGGGCCCCCTAGAGTGTGGAGGCCTCCTCATTGACATCCATGTTCAGGGGTCTGGATCAGTCCTATGCTGGCCTCCCAGACAGCAGTCTGGGGTCCATGTGCCTCCCCTTGTTCAGGCCAGCTGATTCTGTGGGTTTCACCAGCCTGGTATCGACCCCTTTGATATTCATACCTCCCTCTCTGCAACTAGGTTCCAGAGTTCAGTTCAGTGTATATCTATGGGTGTCTGACACTGCTTCCATCAGCCACTGGATGAGGGCTCTAGGATGGCATAAAAAGTAGTCATCAGTCTCATTATAGGGAAAGGGCTTTTAGGTTATCCTCTTCACCATTGCCTAAATTGTCAGTTCCTATCATCCTTGTAGATCTCTGGAAATCTCCCTAGTGCCAGATCTCTCCTTGGACCTATTATGGCTCCCTCTGGTATGTTATCGCTCATCCTGCTCACCTCTATTCTTCCCCCAACTCAATATTTCTGGTTCTCCATTTCCTCTTCTCCTCTCCTCTTCTCCTGCTCTCATTCTGGCAGCTTCCTCTCCCTTACCCTCATGCTCCCAATTAGCTCAGGAGTTCCTGCCCCTTCCCATTTTCTAGGGTCCATGCATTTTTCCCTTAGAGTCCTTTTTGTTTCCTAGTTTCTTTGGTGAAAATGATTGTAGGTTAGCAATCCTTTGCTCTATGTCTAAAATTGATATATGAGTGAGTATATACCATGTTTGTCTTTTTGTGACTGGGTTACCTCACTCAAGATGGTTTCTTCTAGTTCCATCCATTTACCTGTGAATTTCAAGATTCCATTGTCTTTTTCTGCATCAATGTACCACATTTTCTCTATCCATTCGTCATTTGAGGGGCATCTAGGTTGCTTCCAGGTTGTGGCTATTACAAACAATGCTGCTATGAACATGGTTGAACATATGTCCTTGTTTTATGAACATGCATTATTTGGAAATATGCCCAAGAGAAGAATTGCTGGATCTTGAGGTAAACTGATTCCCATTTTTCTGAGCAACCGCCATACTGATTTCCAGAGTGGTCTCACAAGTTTGCACTCCCACCAACAATGGAGGAGTGTTCCTTTTTCTCCACATCCTCTCAGCATATTATGTCATTGGTATTTTTGATTTTAGCCATTCTGACAGGTGTGAGGTGGTATCTCAGAGTTGTTTTGAGTTGCATTTCTCTGATGGCCAAGGAAGTACTTTCTTAAGTGTCTTTCAGCCATTTCAGATTCCTCTGTTGAGAATTCTCTATTTAGTTCTGCACCCCACTTTTTAATTTCATGGTGTTTTGGTGGCTAGCTTCTTGAGTTCATTGTATGTTTTGGAAATCAGCCCTCTGTTAGATGTGGGGTTGGTGAAGATCTTTTCCCATTCTGTGGACTGTCATTTTGTTTACTGACTGTGTCCTTTGCCTTACAGAAGCTTCTCATTTGCAGGAGGTCCCATTTATTAATTGCAGATCTCAATGTCTGTGCTACTGGTGTAATATGTTCAGGAATCAGTCTCCTGTGCCAATTCGTTCAAGGGTATCTCCCACTTTCTCTTCTAGAAGATTCAGTGTGACTGGATTTATGCTGAGATCTTTGATCCATTTGCACTTAAGTTTTGTGCATGGTGACAGATATGGATCTATCTGCAATCTTCTGCATGTCTGAATCCAGTTGTGCCAGCACCATTTGTTGAAGATGCTATCTTTTTTCCATTGTATAGATTTAGCATCTTTGTCATAAATAAGGTGCTCATAGGTGTGTGGGTTAATATCAGGGTTTTCAATTCAATTCCATTGGTCTATCTGTATTTTTGTGCCAATACCAAGTTGTTTTCAGAACTATGGCTCTATAATAGAGCTTGAAGTCAGGGATGGTGATGCCTCCAGAAGTTCCTTTATTGTACAGGGTTGTTTTGGCAATCCTGGGTTTTTTGTTTTTCCATATAAAGTTGAGTGTTGTTCTTTCAAGGTCCGTGAAGAACTGTGTTGGGATTTTGATGGGGATTGCATTGAATCTGTAGATTACTTTTGGCAAGATTGCCATTTTTACTATGTTGATCCTACCTATCCAAGAGCATGGGAGATCTTCCATTTTCTGGTATCTACTTTAATTTCTTTCTTTAAAGACTCAGAGTTCTTACTGTACAGGTCTTTCACTTTTTTGGTTACTGTTACTCCAAGATATTTTACGTTGCTTGTGGATATTGTGAAGGGTGATGTTTCTCTGATTTCTTTCTTATTGCATTTATCATCTGTATATAGTAGGGCTACTGATTTTTTGAGTTAATTTTGTATCCTGCTACTTTGCTGAAGGTGTTTATAAGCTGTAGGAGATCCCTGGTAGAGTTTTTCGGGTCACTTATATAGACTATCATATCATCTGCAAATAGTGAGAGTTTGACTTCTTCCTTTCCAATTTGTATCCCTTTGATCTCCTTTTGTTGTCTTATTGCTCTAGCTAGAACTTCAAGTACAACATTGAAGAGATATGGAGAGAGGGGACAGCCTTGTCCTGTTCCTGATTTTAGAGGAATTGCTTTGAGTTTCTCTCCATTTAGTTTGATGTTGGCTGTTGGTTTGGTATATATTGCTTTTATCATGTTTAGATATGTTCCTGTTATTCCTGTTCTCTCCAAGATCTTTATCATGAAGGGGTGTTGGATTTTGTCAAAGGCTTTTTCAGCATCTAGTGAGATGATCATGTGGTTTTTCTTTTTCAGTTTGTTTATATGGTGGATTACATTGATGGATTTTCATATGTTGAACCATCCTTGCATCCCTGGGATGAAGCCTACTTGATCATGGTGGATGATTTTTCTGATGTGTTCTTGGATTGATTTGCCAATATTTTGTTGAGTATTTTTGCATCGATGTTCATGAGGGATATTGGTCTGTAGTTCTCTTTTTTAGTTGTATCTTTGTGTGGCTTGGGTATCAAAGTGATTGTAGCCTCGTAAAAAGAGTTTGGCAATGTCCCTTCTGCTTCTATTGTGTGGAACAATTTGAGGAGTACTGGTATTAGCTCTTGTTTGAATTTCTGGTAGAATTCTGCAGTGAAGCCATCTGGCCCTGGGCTTTTTTTTTTTTTTTTTTTTTTTTTTGGTTGGGAGGCTTTTGATGACTGCTTCTATTTCATTAGGGGTTATAGGTCTATTTATACTGCTTATCTGTTCTTGGTTTAATTTTGGTAGGTGATATCTATCCAGAAAATTGTCCATTTCCTTTAGATTTTCATATTTTGTGGAGTACAGGTTTTCAAAGTATGAGCTGATGATTCTCTGGATTTCCTCAGTGTCCGTTGTTTTATCCCCCTTTTTATTTCTGATTTTGTTAATTAGCATGCTCTCTCTCTGCCTTTTTATTATTTTGTATAGAGGTTTGTCTATCTTGCTGATCTCAAAGAACCAACTCTTTGTTTCATTGATTCTTTGTAATGTTTTCCTAGTTTCTACTTTATTGATTTCAGCCCTCTGCTTGATTATTTCCTGGCATCTACTCCTCCATGGTGAATTTGCTTCTTTTTGCTCTAAAGCTTTCTGTTGTTCTGTCAATTCTCTAATGTGATTATTCTCCAGTTTCTTCATGTGGGCACTTAGTGCTATGAACTTTCCTCTTAATATTGCTTTCTGAGTGTCCCATAAGTTTGGGTATGTTGTGTCTACATTCTTATTAAATTCTAGGAAGTCTTTAATTTCTTTGTTTTTTTTTTTTTTAATTTCTTCCTCAACCCAGGAATGGTGCAATTGGATGTTATTCAATTTCCACAAGTTTGTAGGTTTTCTACAATTTGTATTGCTGTTGAATTCTAACTTTAAATCCTATTGATCTCATAAGATACAGGGGTGATTTCAATTCTTTTGTATCTGTGGAGGTTTGCTTTGTTGCCAACTATGTGGTTAATTTTAGAGAAGGTTCCATGTGGCGCTTAGAAGAAGGTATATTCTTTTGTGTTTGGATGGAATGTTCTATAGATATCTGTTAAACCCAGTTGGGTCATAACTTCTGTTAGATCCTTTGTTTCTTCATTAAGTTTCTGCCTGGTGGTCCTGTCTAGTGGTGAAAGCGGGGTGTTGAAGTCTCCTAATATAAGTGTGTGTGGTTTTATGTGTGGTTTGAGCTTTAGTAATGTTTCTTTTACAAATGTGGGTGCCTTTTACAAATGTGGGTGTATTTGCAGCATAGATGTTCAGGATTGAGACTTCATCTTGATGGACTTTTCCTGTGATGAGTATGAAATGCCCTTCTTCATCTCTTTTGATTGATTTTTAGTTTGGAGTCTAATTTGTTAGATATTAGGATTGCTACACCAGCTTGTTTCTTGGGCCCATTTGATTGGAAAATCTTTTCCCAATCCTTTACTCTGAGGTATCCCCTGTCTTTGAAGTTTGTGTGTATTTCTTGTATGCAGCAGAAGGATGGATTCTGTCTTCGTATCCATTCTGTTAGCCTGTATCTTTTTATAGGCAGGTTAAGACCATTGACATTGAGGGATATTAATGTCCACTGATTGTTGGTTTTTGTTTTGGATTTATTGTTGGTGGTATCATTGTGTGTGGATTTTGCCCCTCTGTCTCTTTTTGTGTTTGGTAAAATTGGATTATCTATTACCTATGTTTTTGTGAGTGTAGTTATCTTCGTTGGGTTGGAGTTTTCCTTCTAGAACTTTCTTTAGTGCTGGATTGGTGGATATGTATTGTTTAAGTCTGGTTTTATCATGGACTATCTTGTTTTCTCCATCTATAGTGATTGAAAGGTTTGCTGGGTACAGTAGTCTGGGTTGGCATCCATGCTCCTTAGTGTTTGTAGGATATCTACAGGACCTTCTGGCTTTCAAAATTTCCATTGAGAAGTTGGGTGTGATTCTGATAGGTCTGCCTTTATATGTTACTTGGCCTTTTTTCCTTTGCTGCTCTTAATATTTTCTCTTTATCCTGTAGGTTTGGTGTTTTGATTATTATGTGTCGAGGGGACTTCTTTTTGTGGTCCAGTCTGTTTGGTGTTCTGTAAGCTTCTTGTACTTTCATAGGCATATCCTTCTATAGGTTGGGGAAGTTTTTGTAACTGAGAGTTCTACATCTGGATCTATAAACAGCAGGAAGAGAGTCAGACTATGAGTGTGGCTTGGGCTTTTGAAACCTTAAAGCCCACTCCCAGTGACACACTTCCTCTAACAATGCCACACTTTCTAATCTTTTCGTTCTCATTCAAACCACCACACCTCTCTTATAAGGGCAATGATCCCATTCATAAAATAATCCCATTCATAATAACAACTCCATTCATAAAACATTCCTGTTCATAATAATAATAATAATATTCATAGTTATCTCCCAAAGCACCCCCTTCTAGTACTTTGACACTGAGGAGTCTGGAATTCAGCTATGGATTCAGGAAAGACATGAACGTAATATTTACCATTGTTCTCTAATTTCTGCCCTCACATGCTTAATAAATGGAGTGGGTTTCAACATTCTAAAAGTCTTAGTGCATCTCAGCATCAGCTCTGAAGGCTGACATCTGACCTTGCAAACAGATATCATTAAGCCAGATGTGAGTGAAATTCAACATCCTGCTAATTCTGAGGCAGGTTACTCTCCAGGTGTTAGTTGGTGTATCCAAATCAATTCTGCTTCCAAAATGTAAGTGTGGGATTGACAGCCCAATCAAACTGCAAAAAGAATTGCATTGGTCTAGAAGTAGCTCCACGAACTAGGCTTATCGGGGGTTCCCTGGGGGCAGACTTTGCTTTGTGAAGGCCTCAGTCTTACAGCACCACCTGAAGGGGAATATGTGTCCAGGGTTCTGGTGAGTTGCCTCATGAGAATGACTCTGCCTTGATGGCTTTGGTCAGAGACTTTCTGGTATGTTGAGTGTAAGGCATTGATCCCCCTTTTGAGAATGAGGAAGCAACCCCAAAGATTCTGAGTCAGATCTGAGTGATTCATCTCATTTCTTGAGGATCAGCACACTGTCTCAGCCAACTAGAGCTTTCTTCCCCTTCCCTTGAAACTGGCATCCAGCTGCCATGGCTGACTAAGGACATGGTTCATATCCATACTAATTTCTCTATGAAAGGGACATAACTATATTCTTAGTGATCTTTCTAGAACATACTTCTCTATTTCTCTCTCTCTGTAGTGTGATTAGGATGAGCATTTTTTTTCCCCCAGAATTTGATTCGCTTGTCTTTGGAATAACAATCTTGTCCTTATGTAATTTCTCTTTATCATATTTTGTTATGACTAGTCAGGGGGAGGCAAGTTGTACTTTATAACCTTGATTAGGGACACCATCAGCTAAATTTCCAGTTTCATTGTCCATAAGAACTATCTGTCTTCCATTGAACACTGGAGCATGAACAAAATTCAGTCACATTTTGTCACTTAATAGCAAAAATCACCTTTTCTGCATTGCCCAATGACACAGGGCCATCTAAAAGATCTTTACCGTCTATGTTCCTAGCATCGCTCTGTCAGGCCATGTTCTAGAAACTGAAAACTTGACTCCTTATCTATAAAATTCACTAGCAAAGTAGTTTTACTAAGATGTATAACAATGCTATTTCTATGAGGGATAGTGGCTGGAACTTGTAGAATTTACCATGAGTTGGCATTCTTCTAAGAGGTTTCTTATGGATTTGTTAATTATAGCTAACTATTATTATTATTATTATTATTATTGTTGTTGTTGTTGTATGCTGGGGATAGAAACAAGAGTCTTGCACATGCAAGGCAAGCTCTAAACCTCTGACCTACAATCTGTATCAACTAATCTCCACACAATCCTGTATAGAAAGCAATATTTTTGTCATTACTGCAAAGACATAGATTAACAAAGAGGATGAATAACTTAGAAGAACAGAAAAGGTTCATTTCCGAAATTCTAATGCCAGAGCCCATGTTCTCAGCCACTGTGATGTATTGTTTATTATTTGTGCAATGCTTTATGGTATCTGACTTGTATAGATAAGGAATATGTGCAGCCAGGCACCATTTTACCATATGTTATAGTCAGATGCTAATTTGAAATTATTAGCGATAGGGGAAGACTTAAGTAGAGTGAGATATATGCCAAACATATTAAATAAATGCTAATAGGAGTTAATGAATAAGAAGGCTCTAATGTTCTGAAATTACTCCAGTGAGGAATGAATTGCAAGTTTGCATCTGCCCTTTGGCTTTTAAAATGCAAATTTTACTGAAATAGAACACAAAAACAAAATTGTACACATGGGTCCAGCAACTCAACTTTCCCATAGATACATCCGTATAACACATACTCCCACCAAGAACCGAAAGCTCACTAAGTCCCCAAAGATCTATCCCTTCTGATTAGTACATACACCTCTTAAAGGAACATTCCTAACTTACCACAAGTGATTCGACTCCTGCTATATTGTATATTCACGTAAACTATTTTTACAATTGTGAACCTTTGGTAATTTGCGTCTTCAAAGAGTTCATCTATGCTTCCATCTTGATACCCAAACCTCTTCTGGGAGAGTCTGTTCTGGTGTCTAGGATATGTTCTTTCTTTTGGTTCTTTAGTCTTTTGGGGCTGCTTGGGATGAGGTCATTTTTTCCCTAAATTTTTCAAGAAAGGGTTTCTCTGTGAAGCCCTTGCTGTCCTGGAACTAGCTCTGTAGACTGGGTTGGCCTTGAACTCACAGAGATCTGCCTGCCTCTGCCTCCTGAGTGCTGGGGTTAAAGGTGTGCATCACCACTGCCCATCTGGGATATGATTATTTCTTTATTTAATTTTTTCATGTTACATACCAACCCCAGGTTCCCTCCCTCCCCTTCCCCTGCTCCCCCACTTCCCCCCTTCACACCCCCCATCTGGATGTGGTCATTTTTAACTATAGGTTTTCGATTCATTTTCCCTGGACTGCGTACAGTTTTGGATCTGGTAGCCTTAGTTCTAATGGTATGTGGCCTTGGCTCAGTCAATTGTGATTCTAAGGAAAAAAAAAAAAAAAAAGAGAAGCCATAGCAGTGCTAGTCAAGGGGATTGTCTGGCTGGGGACTTGGCTCTGTCATGGCAGTTATTGAAGCTTCATTTGAATCTGAGCCCACAGTGCCCACAGAATGCACTCTGTAGATTCCAAGGATTGCTGCTTTATAGAGATTGGCACACTCCTTTTATGCTTTCCTAGGCTTCCATAACCATTTTTTAGCCAATGACAAATTGTTTTCTTGTTCCCTTCAATGCAGAAACTGCCATTTGTAGCTGTCAAAATTTCTTTATTTTCTGGAGATTGGACTCCACTTATTTTGATGAATGAGTTTACGCTTCTAGAAGGAAATCCCGAGGATGCCATGTTAATTATTTCTGTGGTTCTTTCTTCTTAAGCGTCATGACTACATGATCATGTCACTGAGTGTCCTGAGGTGACCATGCACACTTATTTCTCTTATTGTCTCCACTTAGCTCATCACATTTGAGATCAGTTTTAATAGACAGAGAGGAAGAAATATGCTAAGGAGGACAATTTCCAACCATGACCATGATCATATGCTCAGGCTCCCTCTGACCTTTGACAAGACCTCAGTGGGTCTGTATAAGTTGCAGGCTGTTGCGATGGCCAGGATAGAGAAGATGATCCAATGTCTAATCCTGTCTGTAACTATTGTGTAAGGAATAGAAACACCTGTAATTTCTGCTACAGGTCCAAGGAAGAAAAAGATGAGCCATGGCTAGTCTTAGATAACAATTCAGACTTGGATTTTCTTATCAGTATATGGAGTTGACACTGCACAGATGGATTCAGGCAGCAATGGTTTTGTTCCTCTTTTAGTCAAGCACTTAGTGGGCATCCATTTCAAGAGTTGCCAGAGATCCTGGTGAAGGAGGCTCCTATTCTGTTGTGTCAAAGTCTTCTGTACATGTTTGATGGTCAGTAGGTGCAAATGTAAGTAGTCATAGATATTCATTTGTATGTAGGAAACTGAGCATTATCTACAGCCTCTGGAATGTGGTGGGCTTCATGGCCATTAACTTCAAATAGAGATTTTGGAGTTAACATTGCATTCAGTGCTTATAATAATAATTTTTAATAATTTTTAAAACTTGTTTGGGTTTGCCATGCCCACCACCCCCATTTTAAGCGGATGAAGGCAAACTATTTCAACTGAAGCACAGTGTAAGTTCTTTTTATAGTCTCCAGTTTTGGCTAAACCACAACTGACAAATCAATTGGATTCTATAATTCCTTTTAGATTTCCCCTCTCTGATCTGAAACTAAAGTCCTTTTAAAACGAGCCTGCCAGGAAGCACAACTCTGTGCTTGCTACTCATGAACTTGGCTTCAGAAATCTGTCACCATCAGTCTACTGCTTTTCATACCTCTTGTTTTCAAAGTTATGTTTTAGGAGTCTTATAATGCATGTGCAAGTTTATTGAGGTGAATTAACCCACCATTCCTGAAGTAAGTGTGGACACACACACACACACACACACACACACACACACACACACACACACACGCACACATGTGAGGGGAATAAAGATTACAGAGATTTCAAGATTCAAAATAAGAAAAGTGTTGTATAGGGTTACCAACTGGCAGAGAGTAATTCTTACATAGCACGGTGCATGCTTCATTTTTGTTTGTATGTTTGTTATATGATTTGATCCTCATTCGAGACACATATATGGAACATGTGTAACTGTAACCTCTAATTATTGATTGCCCTTCGACTACCCTGATTTCGAATTTTATATTCTTTAGTAATTGTTTAGACATTTGAGTTTCCAATCTTTGATTTAGACTTTTAATGCAATCAGAAAACAGTTTTAATTTTGAAAATATTGAAGGGAGGATTTTACAATTCGTTGTCCCTTATTTCTCTTTCATCTCCACTCTGCTGTGATCCATTCATCTCTAGGAGGAAGAAGGGGACCACCGCTATTCTGCCCCCACTTCCTTTAGCATACATATTTGAAGATATTTCTCACACTTAGTTTCACTTTTCAGACCTTTTCTCCATTAATCTTTCTCTGTACTCCTTGTGCTAAGGATATGAGTTTCATGACCCCTTCGTGGTATTTTTCCATGCTATGTGGGATGTTTTCTCGACACTCGCGTATTCACACCACTTTCTCATCATCTCATCTTGTCTTTTCTGTCACCTTCATGTTTTATTTTCTAGAATTTTTATTTAACTGTGTCACTTTGAGGTCACACTATGTGCACTCTCTAGAACATTTCCTTTTCTACGATCAACTTTTTTTGTTTTGCTTTATCGAGACAGGTTTTTCTGTAGCTTTGGAGCCTGTCTTGGAACTCACTTTTGTAGACCAGGCTGGCTTCAAACTCAAAGAGAGATCTGCCTGCCTCTGCCTCCTAAGTGTTGAGATTAAAGGCACGTGCCACCACCACTTGGCCAGCAGACATCTTTTGAACATAGGGAAAGTTAATGAGATCCAGGTGGTATCTTGGTGTTGGGTTTATTTGGCTGATGTTTCCAAATCACTTTTCATCACTGAAAGAGGCCAGGATAGGAACTCAAGCAGATCAGGAACCTGAAGGCAGGAGCTGATGTAGAGGTTATGGAGGTGTACTGCTCACTGGCTTGTTCTATCATCGGCTGTTTTTTTTTTACCATGCCTTGCTTTCTTCTCTCCAGTGCCAGTTTTCTTTCTTTCACTGCAGAGACTTTTTAGAGGCACCTCAGCCATTTCATTCTGTGGTAAGATCTCAGCAAGATTTCTAGGGCCAGATTTCATTCTTCCAACTACTTATACACACTCGCAGTAAATGATTCCTCCTTAGTTCAGTCAAGGGCTCACCACACATAACTTTCCACAGTTCACATTTTATTTCTCTTTCAGAAAGATGCACTCTACATTAAGAAAAATAGTTTTCTTCTTTTTAAATTTAGTGTAGATCTATTTTCTCTCTCCTTCCTAAGGTCATTGTATAATTCTGCTTTTCAAGTAAATAGGGTTACTCAGCCAATGCCAGTGTAGCTTTGCATCTAATGTGGTATTTTTCTGTAATTTTAACAAAACTTGTGCAGGTTTTAGAGTAAATAATTAATTACACCAACTTCCCTCACCACATCATCAAGAGCTAATTTCAGAAAAGAAACAGATTTCTAGCAGATGGTGACTGAAGCAGAAACATTGTCTTTGATAATTATAAATTTAATTTTTAAATGCACCTTATGCACAAGTGAATTCTCACAATTTTCTCCACTTAACTGGCAAATAGTACATCACAGACAAGTCCTGGATAATGCAGGTCACTGCATCTGTACTGGGTGGAGAGTCACATGGCAAAGGAGGAAGCATTTATAGCATCTGCATCACAACTTAGAAGGAATTGAGTCTAACCCGTGTGTAGTTTGTTTCTCTCAGTCTCATCAATCAGATAATCAAGGAAAATCAGTGAGGACATGTTCTGACACTCGTCACTCCCAAGAAATTACCATCTTACTGCTTTATAAGAAATGCAAAGACTAGTGGAGAATCCTTTTCTCTGAAATGCAATCGATTTCCTCCTCCTCCTCTTCCTCCTCCTCCTCTTCCTCCTCCTCTTCCTCCTCCTCTTCCTCCTCCTCTTCCTCCTCCTCTTCTCTTCCTCCTCCTCTTCCTCCTCCTCCTTCTCCTTCTTCACCTTCCCTTTCTCCTCCCCCTCTTCCCCTCCTTCTCCTCCTTCTTATATGTATATATATTTACAGGGTTGACCACTCGGGTTTGCATAACCATTTTGGGGGTTCATCCTTAGGGAAGACTGATTTTCCATCTCTTAGTAGTTTTTTCTGTAGTTCTTTATCTATGGGTGGGGCCCTATGGGAGTTTCCCCATCCTCCTTGGCCTGCCAACTTGTACTGTCATCTGGATCTTGTTTAGGCAATCACATTGTTGAGATTTCATGGGTGTAGCTTCCCTGTCATATCTAGAAGACATAATTTTGCAGAGACTTCCTGGTCCTCTATCTCTTACTATCCTTCCATCTTTTTTCCCTGCAATATTCTCCAAGTCTTAGGTGTAGGGACTAGTTGTAGATGGATCTGATGGACTCAGCAGCCCTTAGTCAGTTGCTCTCTGAATTTTGACCACTTGTGGCTTTCTGTAAGGGTCTCTATCTGCTGCTACAAGAGGATTCTTTGACGAGGGCCCAGGGCTGCACTTATCTGTATGTATAAGGATAAGTATTTAGGCTGCTGTTAGGAATTATATTGGTTTAGTAATTGGCAGTAGTTGGGTATCCTCTAAGATCTGTAAGTGCTGCCAGTTTATCATTAGGGATATTTCGCTATACTGATCATTTTTGCTGGAGCATGTATTTTTAACAACAGGGGAGATGTTTCCTAATACTTATCAGCAGGAATCCTGTGTATGCATCTTGGGAAAGGGGGTTTAATGTGTTATGTGTGTTTCTGTGTATGAATACCTTTTTGTATTTTAAGTTTAAGACCATTTCTCCGAGTCATTTTTTTAGCTCAAAAATTTACTTTTATTCTTAAGTCATACAGTTATGCTGGCAACAGCAATACAGCCAAGGCCTATGTAAAATCGTGGGCATCTTGCAACTCTGCATTTTAAATAGAACAGCAGAAGAAACAAAAGTTACAGAAACACACAATATGCATTTGACAGATCATTTACAAAATGAGGCATAACTCTCTCTCTGACTCCATTTCATGCTGAAATCTTTTCAGCAGTGCAGTGTTCAAGTAGCTGTCCATTCTTTTGTGTGGTATTACTCACTATTCTCAGAAAACAGATGAGGTCTCTTAGCCTGAAGCTGCTTCCAATTATATCTAATTCTATTTTCTGGGAGTAATTATAATGGCTGTTCAAATATTTGGAGATAACTGTTATTTCTTCCTTGTTTTTAAAAGCTAAGCTCAATAACCCAAGTACCTTTAACCTCTGTGCACATAAATGTGCTTTCAAGTATCCAAGCCTCCTGAGCCACATTAGTGTTCATTAATATTCCTCTTAAGGCAGAATTCTAAGATTTTATCATAGCACTCTAGCCATTGTCTGGAAAAACCGTGGTATAATTCTACACATTGTAATTCTCGTAATGAAACCTAACATAAGGGAACAGCCAAGCCCATACAGACTGTCTAATCTTTTGTACTTGGATTATAATTAGTATTAAAATTTTACTCTTTGAACCAACTTTCATTTTTAAGATATACTTTGTAGGATACAAATATACTTTGTAGGATACAAATGTTTAAAATTCTAAACTTTGGATAATTGATATCCAATCTGATATGATAACATTTTATTAGAAAGCAATTCCTTAACTTATATCAGTTTTTTTTTTTTTAACCGATGTGAGAGTTAAGGTAGTATTTGTTTTTCCATCCTTCGGGAAACATAAAACATAAAACAAATGGAATTTTATTCCCTAGGTTATACAACTAACTGTAAAATATAGGACTGTTTCTTATTTGTTGAATTATTTCATCCCTTTAATGTCGTGTGTGTGTGTGTGTGTGTGTGTGTGTGTGTGTGTGTGTGTGTGTGTGTGTGTGTGATTTATGTTGGAGGTGCATATGTTCCATGGTAGGCATGGCAGTCGTAGGACAACTTTGTAGAGTTAGTTTCCTTCTTGCACCTTTATATTGTTCCAAGGATCAAACTCGGTTCTTATCAGGTAATTGCTTTTTCCAGCTGGGGCCTTGGACTGCCTCTCCTCTATCATGTCATTTAAACCCCAATAGTGATTCTGTTACTGTTTTACTATCAGGGCTGTGCAAACAATGGGTATCAAGTGTCCAGATGAGGGAGACATGTAGTGAGAAATGTTACTGGATGCCTGTGGCACTGACCACACAAACGGGCAATGGGCATGGCCAGTGCCACAGGCACCTAGTAAGATCTCTCACTACAGAGACGTTTATCCCAGGTCATCTGAAGTCAGATCTTGAACTTTTCACTCATCCTGCTGCAATCAGTATGGGTGTGGGCTTAAGTCTGTCAGTCAACTGTTATGTTAATGTCTTCAATGGGATGTCAGTGCTTCTAGCTATAGGTCAGAGACCCTGGTCCTTGCTGGGATGTAGTGGACCTTGATGGCCTTGGGTGTCATGTCATGGAGAACCTGTTTCCAAGACTAGTGTGTATATGTACGTTTCTTGAACAGCATCTAATCTCCTAATTGACTTGGCTCAGAGATAGACTTTTTCCTTTTCTTTTTTGTTTTTTTGTTTTTTGTTTTTTTTTTTTTTGAAACAGGGTAGCTTCAAACTCACAGAGATCTACCTGCCTCTGCCTTCCAAGTGCTGGGATCAAAGGCATGCCCCACCACCACCCAGCCAGAGATAGACTTTTACTTAAGGTCCTGTTAGAATACCAGCTGTAAACATAGCAACAGTTGCAAGCATGGAACCAGCTGGTTATTATCCAGGAGTTGCCTCATTAATATTGAGTGGCCAAGGACACATGTCTCTAGATTTTTAGCGGTGTCTATTTATCTCTTCCTCTGTTTAAAGATTTTCTGTTTTTGTTTTCTAATAAACAGTCACAGTTGGTGGCACAGTAATGGCTTCCCCTCTTTTCACTTAATTGCTTCAAGTAGGTGTACCTGGGGCTTGCCATTTAAACACAGCTCGAGGAACAATTTCCCTATCTGTTTTCTTCAAAGCATTTCCTCTCAGGTGACAATAAGGAGCACCATGTGGAAAGTTATGCTTTATGTAAATGACTGCTTTTGAAGAGGTGTCAGGCTGCCTGTTAATTCTCTACTGCATTCATAGAGTTCAGGGGTTTATTGCCACATGCTAAGTCTAAGTGTCAAGATTTTCAAGCGTCCACATGTGGGCGAGAGGCTGCTCTTTTAGATGTTGGCAAGCTTTGTCAGCCACGTTTGTGACCGGGAGGGGAGAGGAAGTCTTTTGCTGGCAGCCAAGTAAGAGGAGACCCATAGGGTATGCAGATTTCTCTCACACAGTGTATGTTCAGGAGTGATGTCACTGACGGAGGGATAGTACTAGGGGACTCTTAAGGTCCTCTGAAATGAAATTCAACTAAATTCTTACCCTTCTCTGTGATCAAAACAATAAAATAATTTCTTAAAACTCATACATTCATATTATTCCACTTGCTCTTCACTGCCATGTCCTAAAATCCATAAGTAAATGAGGTTTGCTGTAAGAACAGAATTTATGGGGAAAGAAAGAAATGAATCTTGAGTATAATGATGAGTTCTGTGTGGAGACTGAGTATTAATGCTCTTGGCAGACAAAGCATGAATTTATTAATGTGCTCATGGAAATAACTCACTGACAAGTTCTACTAATCTCAATTATGATTCTGAGTAGAGGCAGAGGAATTTTCACTATTTTATTCCTTAGACAGTCAAAAGTCATGTTCTTTGTTAGTATAAAGTGTAGCCCACCTCAACACTCACAGACCTAGTGTAGGCCAGATCCTGCAAAAGGGTGGTGCTGCCTGCTCCTCAGCAGTTGGATGGACCTCAGCTGCAAACTTTAATTCACCCCTACACCCACGTGGCTGTGGCTGTCCTTTACTGAAGCCTGATAGGCTTCCTCTGTCAAGGGAATGTTACAAACAAAAAGGAATTAGCAATAGAAAATGAGCAAGTGGCAACTTTACATAGGGCTGGCTCAAACCTAGCCTCCCTTTGGATGGATAGTTACTCAGCCAAGATACAGGGGAGGGCCTTGGATCTGCCCCAAAGGATGTGGCAGACTTTGATGATTCCCCATGGGAGGCCTCACCCTCTCTGAGGCGTGAATCAGGGTGGGGGTGGGGCAGCGGGGGAGTGGCAGGGCTGAAGAGAGAGAGAGCTGTGTTTGATATGTAAAATAACATTATTAAAAAACGCTAGCCCTTTCAGAGACTGTATTAAAAGTGACTCTGGTACCCATTAGAACATCTGTAACTAGGCTATCCTGGGCCAGCGATTATCCATTCCTGACGCTAGCGCCAGCATTTAGCTTCAAACAGCTAACAGGACAATGCAAACTCCAGTCCAAGCTGGATGGAGTGGCTGGTGGACAGGACGGAATTCAGTTTGTCTCTCAGAGAATTCCCCTGAGCTTCTGCTTCTCTTTCTTCCGTTTTCACTCCCACATTTCTCTTCCAAATGGAATTATCAAATGCTTTATGCTCCTTGCCAGCCTTATGTATTTTTCTGAACAAAATTATGTATACTTTAACATAAAAACTATTAACAAATTTGGTAAAGAGATAATGTAACTCAGGCCGGGCATTTAATCCCAGCACTCGGGAGGCAGAGGCAGGCAGATCTCTGTGAGTTCGAGGCCAGCCTGGTCTACAGAGCGAGTGCCAGGATAGGCTTCAAAGCTACACAGAGAAACCCTGTCTCGAAAAACCAAAAAGAGAGAGAGAGAGAGAGAGAGAGAGAGAGAGAGAGAGAGAGAGAGAGAGAGAGATAATGTAACTCTACATAAATATTACCTCATGATGCAAGACAAGGATTATCATTTAGGTCACGGAGCTATCTTTGCTGTTATAAAAGTTTCTCCTTGTACATCACTTCATTTTATTTTTAATTAAAATATACTTATATAATTTTCCTCCTTCTTCACCTCCCTCCAATTCTTTCCATTTCCTCTCACATTCATGTTTTTTTCTCTATAATTATTATTCTCTTACACAGACACACACATACACACAACATACACACATGCACATGAATACATAAACACAACCCACTGATTTAGTTTAGTGTTGCTTACGGGTATGTTTTTAGGGCATTATTAACTTGGCATTGGATAACTAGTTGTGGAGTTCATTCCTGTGGAAGACTGCGGCGTCCACCCTTGACCAGCAAGAAAGACGCCACACCGAGGAATCTTCTTCAAACACAGTTTAATCGGGAACAAGAACTCATTGATACAGTACACAAAGATAACATAAATGAAGCGGCGGCCCCGGGCCGAGGGAGACGGGGCTTGATATAGTCTACATCTACCAATCACCTAACCCTACGTGGCGTGCCAGGATAGGTTGTCTCCAAGCAGAATTAAGAGGATACATGACCTTTACCAAATTTGGAGTTGTTTACCACAGAGAGCGCTCGCCGTCGGGCTGGCGGAGGGCGGAAACTGGCGCCATCTTTTGGGTGCGGTTTTCTGTAGCTCCCTACAGAAGACTAATTCTCCTTCTCTCAGCAGCTGTTAATTGACTGTAGCTCTTCATTCATGAGGTCTCTTCCATCCATGTCCACATGTCAACTGGTGTTGTCATCGCTGAGGTCTTGTTCAGGCGGCCATGTTGAGATCTCTGCAGCACCACTGTAACATCTAGAAGACAGTCTCAAAGCTGACTTCCTGGTCCTCTGGCTCTTACAATCTTCCTGCACCCTCCTCAGTGCTATTATCTGAATGTTTTTAGACTTGTTTTCTGGGTTGTGCTAGAGATTGGAGCCAGGACACTGCACAAGCTTTACAAATGTTCTGCTACTGAACTGTACTCCCTCCCCTAAACTTTTCTTTAACAACACTTTTTATTCATTCTTTGCAAATTTTATACATTTGCTCAATGAATTCTGATCATATGTACTCGTGATTACACCTCCCCAACTCATTACCCTCTCAACTTCGTGTTCTCCTTTTTTTTTGACAACACCTCCCCCAAGTTTAATCAATATTGCATATATGTGTGGGACCATGTATGAGGGCAAGGACCTCCTACCACTTGCTATGTCCCCAAAGAAGAACGACTTTCAGTGTCAATAGATCCCCTTCAAGAGTAGGGCCTCTGGACCCTACCTCCACTCCTGGGGAATTTTGAAACATTGCCAGTGTTTCTACGTCCTTGTGGCCTCTTCACACCCTTGTTCCCAGTGCCTCCTGTCCCCTTCTGTATGTAATAGCAGTGGTCACTCCAGCTTCCCTCTGGTGCTTTCTGTTATAATGCTTCCGTTACAGATGTTCTCAGGTAAGGTCATTGATATCTTTTGTCAGTTTTTCACAGTTTATCCACATACCTCAGCCAATTCACTGAAGCAACCATACTTAATTCCGAGGTAGACGGTTTCATGCCTCTGAAGAAGATTGGAGATCTTCAGATCTCAGAAAGATTGGAGATCTTCAGATCTTCAGAAAGAAAATGAAGTTTCATTTTCTTTCTTTTCTTGCACAGTGATTTAGAATCTACTTCCTTACAGTTGGATAATACTTTATCAGAAGTTGGCAAACACGCAGCTAGGGAAATCAAAGGAAAATGCCTGTAAGCATCACTTTAAAGAGCTCATGATATAATCAGGACAAGAAAAGACATAAAGAGTACCTTTGTCAGAGCACTGCTCCAAAGAGCCACTTAGAAATTAGAGGTCGGTCAATCTCTTCCAATGGCTTCAAGTTGCTGCCTTGAGTGTGGTAGTATTCACCCCAATCTCAAATGCAGAGAGGGTTTGAGAGGACAAGACATTCTGCTAAGTGGGGTCAGTAGAATTTTAGAGTAGGAGACAGCAGTGTAAAAAATGGGACATGACAGCCGGGCATTGGTGGCGCACCCCTTTAATCCCAGCACTCGGGAGGCAGAGGCAGGCAGATCTCTGTGAGTTCCAGACCAGCCTGGTCTACAAGAGCTAGTTTCAGGACAGCCTCTAAAGCCACAGAGAAACCCTGTCTCAAAAAACAAAACAAAACAAAACAACAACAAAAAAAACCAAAAAAAACACAACAACAACAACAACAACAAAAAACCAAAAAAGAAAAAAAAAAAACCAAAACGGGACCTAACAATAGCAGTTGCCGGGGACACAGAACACAGGAAGGTGGGGTGCTTGCTCAGGAACATTTCCTTGGTCAGATTGCTGAAGGCATGACCTGATGGTGAGAGGTTCAGACTTCAGTAGTGATGAGAGACCAACGAGAGAGAATGAGCAGGGAAAGAAAACAGAGATGCTGTGCTTCACAAAGCTTCATTTGGAAAATTGCAAAACAATCAGGAAGAGGAGGTAGGAAATAATTACTAGCTGTTCTGATACTGGAAGAAAATGATCTCCAATCATTTTCCAAACCTATATTTGATATTTCTTTACTGAAAGTTAAAAAAATGAAGTTTCATTTTCTTTCTTTTCTTGCACAGTGATTTAGAAATCACATATTTTGGTTTCCTGTTTGAACAGTTGGTTCATTTATTAGCAGGCCTTTCAAACTGGAGCATTTACATGGAAAATGTTTTACA
Source organism: Cricetulus griseus (assembly GCF_003668045.3). Taxonomy (NCBI): domain Eukaryota; kingdom Metazoa; phylum Chordata; class Mammalia; order Rodentia; family Cricetidae; genus Cricetulus; species Cricetulus griseus. The sequence goes on from NC_048597.1 coordinate 8,119,896, forward strand.
AGTTTCATATTGTGCTAAAAGAAAGCTAAAGCACAAGACTCCTGCATTTCCCAGAAGAACATTTTGAAAGTGAACGAGTGTCTAAAGAATGTATGGAACATCTGTAAAAAAAACAACCTAAGATCATGGTGTCCTGTTGCCTAATCAGCCTTTGCATCCAGACAACAGCCACAAGACTGATTCTAAGAGCTATTGGAAAATGAAAACCGTTTGATGTTTACTGAAATGTTACATTGCACAGTGTTATGCTGCTATGCCCTCTGAGCTGTGTGGTGTGTGTACATGTATATGTTACATACACATGCTCGTGCTTGTGCATGTGTGGTGCAGGTACACATGCACACATGTAAAACACATGGAAGCCAGAGAGAGGTCAGTGCTGGCTGCCTTCCTCCATTGCTTTCTTCCTGAGTGTTAGAGACCGGGTCTTTCCCTAAGCCCAGACATAACTGATTCAGCAGCGTTTTCTCTGATTCCCCAGTGTTGGTTGCAGGGTTGTGCCCCCATGTCAGCTTTTTTATGTGGGTGCTGTGGATCCTCGGGACTATGCGCTTAAATGGCAAGTGTTTTACCAACAGAACTGAAAACACACATGATGAGCCTTACAAGTTATAGCCTAGAGTAACTCCAAAGGACTGTTCATCAGATTAACTTTTGTTCATAGATATGCAAATAAGACTGTTGCAAAACGAACCTTGTTGAACATTTAAAAATCTCTTCTGAGATTCATTCCCATTGTTGGTAGTGAATAGAGGTCAAGGGAATAGCCCTTTCATTTCCTAGGAAGCTGCTGATTGGAGTTTCTCAGTCTACACAGATCAGCCTGCTCTTTGGAACAATGGTTTAATTGCTCTTTCACATGTCACGAAACTTCTTCTTTAGCTTAGTCTTTCAAGGAGAAAGTATGCGTAGGTTAAGCTTATTCATGACTTCATCTTTTTATATCTAATATTATAAATTTCTTTAAAATATTTTCATGTCTAGTATTATAAATTTCTTTTACTAATGTTTGGTAATTACTTCTCTAAGTCATATTGTATTGCTCTTTAAGTTAATTTTTAAAAGCTTAATCTCTAATTTACATTTGTCTTAGTTTAAGTATTTTTTCTGAATTCTAATTTTTTAGCTTTCTCTTTATTCTCTGTGTCTTTCACATCATGCTTCTCAAACCCATTCACTTCCTGTCCCTTCATACCCACCCTCTGCCCTTGCAACCTCCCCACCAAAATAAAATCAAATAAAACTTAAATGAAAAACAAAAGAGAAAGAAAAAAAGAAAAAAGGGAAAATCTCTTCATGGAAGCTGTAGTGTGACATGGTGGTCACTCAATAAATCCTTTTGTTCATATATCTTTACTTGCAAGTGCTCATTGCAAAGACTCATTGGTCTGGTTCGAGGCCTGTGGTTTCTGCTACACTATCGATGCCCGGTCCTCACTGGGACTCCTCTTGGATATCCTGTTGTTGCCCCATGTCGTGGAGATCCTGCGCCTTTGGGTCTGCAGGACCGTTTCTTTCATGTGATCCAGCAGATCATAGATGGGGTAAATGTTGGGGTGGGCCAACTCACAACCCTGGTTCTGGGCCTGGTTAGTTGCAGGGTTGGTCAGCCCACCTCTCTCGCTTGTCCTCACTACTAGGGTGAGCTCCAGTGCTAAAGCTGGTGGGAGGCAGGGGCCAGCTCTCCTACCTGCTGCAGGCATTAAGGGATGGGAGGTAGGGGGAGGGTATCTCTCCCCCGTCCATGCCACCACATGGTAGATACGGGGTGGAACCATAGCTCTCATGTTCGCATTCTGGGGTGCCTCACCTGGCCACTGTCAACAAGGTCAGTTCTGCTCGCTCGACTGCCCAGACAAGGTAGGACCTGCTTTCCCGAGTGTTGTACCTGGTAAAGGGGAGGGTCAGCTCTGTTGCCAGCCGGAGGTGGTAGGGGCAAGGGGGAGGGCATCTTTAGCTGGTGCCACCATATTGCAGATGAGGGAGGTAGTGCCAGCCATGCTCCTCTCATGCCCCCAGGGCTGGTGCACCAGTGCCTCTGCCTACAGGGTCAGGAAAGGTACAGGGCCCATTCTCCAGTTTAAATATTTTAAATAAAATAATCCAAAGTCCTTATTACAACCAGATTTAAATTATGCACATAGCATAAAAGTACTAGAGTAGGAAATTTCTCCTCTATTATTTTAATGACCTGACAGGTAGCAAACACATGGGAAGTCAGAATACGGGAGGCAAGGAGAAGAAAGATGTGGAGCTCGAAGAAGTCGAGGATTCTTTTTGATGAAAATATCCTATTTTTATTTTTAATTAAGTGTGTAGTGTATGTTTGAGTGTAGCTTGCACACATGAGCACAGTGAGGGAAGATGAGCAAAATAGGGAAATGCTGATATGAAGGCTGTGAGGGACCAAAGCCCTTTATTATTGACTTCTCTGATTTTGTATAAGTTTAAAATTTCTTATAATAGATTTTAATAAAAAAATTAACAACACTGCGTACTTAGCACTTTATTAGGAACCTTTGAGGATGGAGAAATGGCTCAGTGGTTATGACCCACTGTAGGGACCCCAGTTCAGTTGCAAGCACTCACATTGGGCAGCTCACAATGGCCTGTGGCTCAGCTCCAGAGGCCCTCACTTTTCATTTCTTATGTATTTCAAAACAAATGCAAAGCAAGGAATCTATATATCAGATATTCCCATACAACTCCACTACACAGACCTAAGTGCAGTGTAAAGCACGCGGTTAGCTCAGGGAAGGACTGACGGGTGTGCACCCAGTTTGTAAAGAACAAATGTAGGTGATAACTCCAGTTTGGCCAGTTCCAGACCCTGAAACAGCATGTGAAGAAACCCCAGTGCAGGGACTTGGTAAGTTTCAGGCTGTTTTTTTTTTTTTATTTATAAATCTGCTATTCTTTTCTTTTCTCACCTCTCTTCCCCTCCTCTTTGCTTATTGCCCTCCTCCCCACTCCCCCATCTGGCTAGGAGGTAACTCTGTGTACTGAACTTCACTCGAAGCATCTGAAGGCACAGGCTGACTGACTTTTAGAAGTGTTGAGATAGATTTTTCAAATCCACGTTCTGTCTATTTTGATCCCGGTCCTTGGGTAGCCCCTGAGTCTCTGATCCCAGGCACAAGGCTCATCAATGTTGAAGTGATGTATTTCAACTCCTACCAAAGTAATATCTGTGTTTCCAGAATTCTTGGCTTTTCTGAGTAGTGTACCATCGGCCTTTGCCTAATTGTTTTAACATCTGTTGGAGAGCATCGCCGCGGTACAGTTTTAGTAGATTTTTTCCCTGTCATTCTTTGTGTATTAATTAGCTAAAGTTGTTCTATGAAGATCATTAACTTTCACTCATGAATTATTGGTGCTGTCTTAAATTGAGTTCATGTAAAGAAGATAAATGCCTTATCTCTACTAGAAAAGTGATTTGATGCCCCGGCCACCTGGAAATTGATTCACGTGTCATTTGAAATTTGTGAAAATGAATTAATCACCCTTGGTTTTTTTCAACCCATTTTTTCTCCTCATGTTTCTTTTTGTGTACATACTGTCCAAAGGTTGGGTAGTGAGAAAGCTTGAGGTAGCCATCTGCCTCATTGCTCTGAGCTGTGGTGTGGGGAACGGATGAAGTCCTGAGTGAATGAGTATGGTTGACATGAGCACAGCCGTGTCAAGGACACCAGTGTCTCAGACTCAGGGGAATGGCAGAGCCTTCCCCTGGGCCAAGTACAGATGTTGATGAATAGTTGATATTTATCTCAAACCAGCACCTGCAGAAAGCTGTGCAGCTTCCTGCTCCCTGGTGACTGCAGCCTGGGACAGCTTCCCCACTGAGACTCCTATCCAAGATCAGCTAACCTGCCCCTGTGCCTGCTGTAGACATTAAACCCATTGATTTTCCGGCTGCCAGTGTATCTCAGAGTACACAGCTCCCCTGACCCCTGCGCCACACTGGTGGCATCACTGTGGTTTGACGGCTGGTCTGCTTTTGTGGGCGGTCTCTGTGGCTTGTTTGGTGTTCTCCTTGCTCCAGGTCTGGACGCATCCACCCCCTCAGCTCCCCAAACAAAGCTTTCCATTTCACACAAAACAGCATTAAGAGGCCATGCCTTGGGCTGCGGCTCAGTTCACTGCTCCTGAGCTGTCATTGCAGAGGCGTTTAATAGGCAAAGCTAGGAAATCTTAGTTCTTTTGAAAGGGAAAAATAAGCAATGGTTTTCTCTTGATACTTATAAATCAAATTTAAGAGGTTTCATATAATCTGTTTGACCTTCTATGGGTTTTTTATCCTTAAGCTGAAGGTTTTAGTTTTAATTTGCATTATCTTATAACATAGGTTATGATAGCTTCAAAGTAACGAATGTAATATTGTTATGAGCAGTTACTGAATAGGGCGTAGATTCCTTTCATTTCATTTTAGGGCACGGTGTCTGTAGGCACACAGGGTCAAAATCCTGTGTTTTAGAGTTACTCAAAGTAACCCCTGTGTTACTGCCACCAACCCTGCACCCGGATTCATTCATTCATGCCACACGGTTTTCAAATCATTTATCTTTGTGCTTGCTATCATGAATTAAATAAATATTTCTTTGTATATAATTTATATTTTATTATATGATATACAACATGATATTTATATCCATATATAACAGTAAGTATATGATTACTTAATATATGAATATGTAAATAATTATATATATATATGCACTATATATTAGTAGAGTTTAGAGTAGTGTTTTTATTCACACACTGATCAAAGGTGGACTCCTTTTTATCCATCTGTCTTCTGATAAACTGCCCTACATTTATTGTTCATTTTTATTTTTGTTTTGCACGTGTGTGTGTGTGTGTGTGTGTGTGTGTGTGTGTGTGTGTATGCACGAGTGTGTGCAGACACACCTGAACATGTATGTGCATGTGGACTTCACAAGAAGATTCCAGGCATCTTCTATAACAATCTACTTTATTCGTGTTTTTATTATAAAAATTTAATCACTATGTAATTGCATCACCGCTTCCTTCCCTGTCCTGGTTCCAAGTCCTCACATGTCCCTCCCCGACTCCCTCCCAAATTGATGGCCTCAGTTGATCATTAACATTACATATATATGTATCTATTGTTACACACACACACATACACACACACCTGCTGAGTCTGTTTAGTGTGGCTTGTGTGTGTGTGATTTCAGGGCTGACCACTTTATATTGGATAACCAGTTGGGGGCTAATCCTTGGAAGGGGCTACTTCTCGTCTCTCAGCAGTTATTAGCTGTCTATAGTTCCAGTTAAGTCCAGAGGCAGAGCACTTGCCTAGTAACGCAGGACCCTGAGTTTGGGACTCAGCCTCGCACACACACACACACACACACACACACACACACACGCACGCAAGCATGCCTGCTTTATCCATTTAGAAATATTGCTTACTTATTCTTTGAGAATTTCATCCATGTGTACAATGTGTCCCTGCTTCCCTGTCCAAGTCCTCCTAGACTCCAGTTTCATGTCCTCTCCTTTTAAACACAACTGAGCCTAATTAGGGCTTCCAGTGTGTGGGCACAGGGCTATCCACTGGAGCATGGATGACCTACCAGGGATACATCCCCAAAGAAAAGAGACTCTCAGTCCTGCAGGAGCCAGCAATGGCTCCTCAGCGAGGGTGGAACTTTGTAAGTTCTGCCTCCATCCCTGCTAGCTTGATAACTGCGTTGACCTACACACAGCCACAGTGGCAGTGAGTACATGTGTGTGACAGACTTGTCATGTATGGAAAACAGTGTTTTTCTGCAGTCCCCCTTTGAAACAGGGTCTCCAACTGAGAAGCTTGCTGTTTTTGACCAGGTTGGGCTAGTGAGCTCTCCATCACCCCAGTGCTGGGACCCAGGCATCCCTGGCTTTGTATGGCTGCTGGAGATTACAGTTTGGTTCCCTCATGCTTGTACTCCTGGAGCCATCTCCCCAGCCTCCTCCCAAACTTTACTAATCACTGTTCTAAGGACAAGCAATTTCTATTTCCAGATTGAATTTTTTTAATTTAAAAAATATTGTATGAGTCCAAAATAAATAGTGAGAGGGGGAGAGATGCATTCTTCTCCCTGGTCTCATTCTTGCCACTGGTTTTTGACTTTCACTCTACTGTTTCTTTTTAAAAATTGTAGGAAAATATGGATTACCATTTTCATTTCAAACTCAAAATATAGTGAAAAGCAGGCACTCAGTACAGGCCTTTTCATCGAGAAAATTCTGCTTGCAACTCCCTGTTATTACACAGAGAGCTTCCTTTATTCAACTTAGTTGTTGGCTCCATGCAGAGCACCATGGTTTACTCAGCCAGCCTCTTACAGATGGGTATGGGGGCTGTTTGGAATTTTCACCTTCGCACATGGCAGGGTAGTTGAGAGCTTTGTGCACTTGTCTGCTCTAATCTCTGCCATCACAACTTTGGTATATGCATTTAGCTGGAAACCCCTAAATCAAAATGTAAATGCATTTGTAATTTTGCTAGATTTGAAAATTGCCCTTGGAGAGAGTTAAGCTATTTTGCCTTTTGGATACTGACAAGTGAGAGACTTACAATGTTAAACAACTGCTCTGCTGTCAAAGTTACACAGCAGAAGAGTTCTAGCTTCCTCTGGCCCCCATGCTTGCCTGACATTCATTTGCCCCTGATACCATAATTTACCACTTTAATTTTTTTTTTTCTGATGGAGGTCAGCATCTCAGCAGTCATCATGTCCTTGATTCCCCTCTGCCAAGACCCAGTCTTAGGGACTGACTAGTCACTGCTGTCATCCTCTTTCTGAAGCTTTGTTTACTGCAAAAACAGAGAGAAATTTTAATAGCAAAGTAGTTACCAGTTCATGTGACTGACTCAAGCCTCAGCCTCTATTCAGGGATATTGGCAGATTTGTTTATTCTTTTTATTATTAGATTTCGGCTCATTGTATATCTGTGGATGTCTGTCTCTGTTTCCATCAGCCACTAGATGAGGGCTCTAGGATGGCATAAAGAGAAGTCATCAATCTCATTTTAGGGGGAGGGTTTTTAGGTTATCCTCTCCACCGATGCCTGGATTGTCAGATCGTGTTATCCTTGTAGGTCTCTGGAGATCTCTTTGGTTCCAGATCCCTTCTCGGGCCTATAGTGGCTCCCTCTGATATTGTATCTCTCATCCTGCTCTCTCTCCTCTATTCTTCCCCCAACTCA
>NC_048597.1:8132026-8132483 GCF_003668045.3 Cricetulus griseus
ATTCTGATTGGTTTGCCTTTATATGTTACTTGGCCTTTTTCCTTTGCTGCTCTTAATATTTTCTATTTACTCTGTAGATTTGGTGTTTTGATTATTATGTGTCGGGGGGTGGGGGACTTCTTTTTGTGGTCCAGTCTGTTTGGTATCCTGTAAGCTTCTTGTACTTTCATAGGCATATCCTTCTGTAGGTTGGGAAGGTTTCTTCTATGATTTTGTTGAATATGTTTTCTGTACCTTTGAGCAGTGTTTCTTCACCTTCTTCTACCCCTATTATTGTTAGGTTTGGCCTTTTTACGGTGTCACATATTTCCTGGATATTTTGTGTTAGGGTTTTGTTGGACTTGAGGTTCTCTTTGGTTGATGAATGTATATCCTCTAGCAAGTCTTCAGTAGCTGAGATTCTCTCTGTCACTAATGTAGACTATCATGTCGTCTGCAAATAGTGAAAGTTTTACTT
>NC_048597.1:8132605-8223336 GCF_003668045.3 Cricetulus griseus
TGGCCCAAGCCAGCAGGCACAGGCGGGGGGTGGGGGGATGGGGGTGGTCGGGGTGTTCTGGCCTGGGGTCGGGAGCGGGCAGAAACTCACTCACCTAGTTCCAGGTCAGTCGGTGGCGGCGGAATGGAAGAATCCAGACTTGTTTATTCTAATATGTATATTCTAATATGCCTGTGTTCTGCCCCTAACTCTCCACTTAAGGGTTGTGTGACTGTCTATGAGTTACTTCACCTCAGTCTCCTCAGCCATAAGTGATAGCAGCAGCAGGCCCTTCACAGTGAGTTCTCCGAGAACTCACTGTGAGTACAACAAAGAATGTACCCATAGTCCTTAGAGGGTGCCAGCTATATTGTCATAGATGGGTTCCTTTGCTCCATTTGAATGGAAAGAAACCCAAAACAGGTAGGGTTAGCTTTGCTAGTATTGGTAACACTGTGCCCTTAAATGCCAGAAGCGGAGTGGCTGGACTTTCAAATCCATAGGCTTAAAGACTGGTAGTTTGAAGCTGTGGGAAGCAGGCGTTCATACCTAAGCTTTCAAAGCCAGAGATTCATGGCTCTATGCTCTCAAAGCGAGAGGCTTGCTGCTCTGGATTCTGGGTGTTAGTGGTTACTCTGATGGCTCCTAAGCTTTGAGAGCTGAGAGCCTCAGTTCTTCACCACAGTCCTTGGCAGCCAGAACTGATCATTCCTGGCAGGCTCTCTGCAACTCCTCCAGTGGCTACTCTCTAGGAACACTTTGGATATAGTCAGGCGGAAGAGGCCATCAACTGTCAACCAAAGGGTCCCAAAGCTTCTGCACAGCTATAGCCATTTAAAGACAGAAAGAGAAAACAGTGCCAGCAATAGAGCCCTAACATGAGGTTAACACTTTTTAATGCATACACATATAGGGGTGTGTGTGTGTGTGTGTGTGTGTGTGTGTGTGTGTGTGTGTGTGTGTGTGTATGGGTGCCTATGGAGGCTAGAGGACAACTTCAATGTCATCTACCTCTTTTGACACCTCCTTTGATACCTCTCCTTAGCCTGGACCTTAGCCATTGGATAGACTGGCTGACCAGAGGGCCCTCAGATGCTCCTGTCTTTTCCTCCTCAGCACTGGGATTATAAGTATGCATTGCCATGCAAGAATTTGTACATGGGTTCTGGGGATGGGACTCCAGTTCTTATGTTTACAAGGCAAGCCCATTTCCAGCAGAGCTATCCCTCTAGTGCACATTCATAACAGTTTTTAGTTTCCAGCCAAATAGCCTTAGAGAGGGTTGAGTCTCTCTGACCTGTTTAATATTAAGTACTCAATAAAATACATTTTGTTTTATTGTTATTACATCAAGTATAAGATTATTGATCTGTCAATCAGACTAGTCTTTTTGATTATACCGCTATACTACTGTTTGAAATACAATAGCAGGTATTACAGGTCTGAAGGAAAACTAATATAAGCATATACATAAACACATAGTTTATGTTAATTGGAGACTCTAGGAGGTTATGATCTTGGCTAATGACCCAGTGATAGGGTTTTTATTTCTCTTCCTTCTTCCCACCACTGGACTATTGATAAGTGAGAATTTCTAACTCCTCTCTTAAGGAACAAACCTGAATCCAATTGCTTCTTAATAAAGTCTCAAGCTTTCAAACAAATGTCCCCTCCTTTTTTTAAACTTAAAAATAAAACTGGCCAACATTCAGGCTCTCAGTGCAGGAATGCTTCCATTCTCCACCTATACCATGTACACACACTCCAAAATTGTGAAAATAGTCTATATCTGGAAAACACATAGGCAACTTGCTTAGGGCAAGCTAAAATTAAGTGTGGTTCTATGATTGACAACTTGGTTTGGGCCAACCTGAGAAGACAGTTTGGTTCTCTAGTTAATGCTGGTAACTTGTTTCTCTATGGACTTGCTCATCAACTACTAAAGACATTATAAAGATAACATTTGCCAGTGTTTATCACCATTGTCACTGTGCCTTCTCTCTACCTTGAGAAGTGACATTTTACTTTATGTTTACTTATAATGTGTTTGTCATCTTGTCCCTTCCCCAGTGTGTCTAAGATTGCTTCAGTGAATATTAAGTCTCTGATCTGACTCCCAGTCACCTCACTCTGTGCTCAGAACTGTGCTGTTTCTTCCCAATGACATGTGTGTTCTTGTCACACACACCCATTTCCCTCATCTCCCTACCTCACCACACACATGTTTCTAAAAGACCGTGTCTTTTAATTGTACACTTTCAGTAGTGACAAGGAACATACTTTGCCCAGAAAGGGTGCTGAACAGATGTTCACTAAGAATATACACTTAATAAATATTCTTCTTTTGAGTGAGACTGGAACATCAATAGCTATTTTAAAAACCATTATCCAGGTATGATGTTTACTATTTTTTGAGTTCACTCCAAATTTTTCTAATTCTCCCAAACTTCAGTGAGAGAGAGAGCAGAGGGAGAGATACAGACACAGACACACAGACACACAGACACACAGACACACACACACACACACACACACACACACATACAGACAGAGAGACATTAAAGGATAGTAGAGGAAAATTACTGAGTTTTTTGGGTTGTAACATCTGTGTACAGGCAGAACAGTGGTCTGCTGATTTGGACATGAAAGAGTGCATTGAATTTCAAAACAACCACCCTCAGGCTAGTTCCTGCTGTTTCCTGATATTTAGGATCCTTGATAACCTATTTTTAAAATAACAGAAGCAACAGCAGCAATAACAACAACGATGATGACAACAACAACACTCAGTTTCTTTGCTTGAGAAACTGGGGAAATATATTCCTGGATGTAACTGAGCCAACAGATGTCTCCAGGTTTCCTCCCTAATCTCCATGCCATGTTCTCCACTGATAAAACCAAGGAAAAGTGCAACAAAGACAGAAGGCTCAGCAAGAGACAGCGTCAGGATAATTGTTCTGGGACAGTCTGCTCTCACAAGAAACAAAACTGGATTGAATCTGAAGTATTTAATAAATTCGTCTTTTTTTTTTTTTTTAAGCTACAGCTTCTGTGGCTATCAGATACCACTCAGCCTCTGACTCACCCAGGCGGCTGTCTAGTGCTTGGTTGGCACTCAGGTTGCAGGTGATGGTGATCGCCTACAGAGGGCAGCAGAGTCCCACCCAAGAGTACACGTCTGTATTGTATATTTGGCTGTTTTTAAAACAGCTACAACATTGGATTTACTATGATTTTGTTAATCAGTTTATTAATTTATCAAAATACTTATTGGAATCTACTGTATTCTGTGCCATATAACATCAGAGTCCCCGAGACCACACATTGGATACTATTTTCTAGATCTTTTTCTTTGTGGTTCTCCTGTTGCGTTGCTACCCCTTTGGTGACTTCTCTTGGCTCCCTTCTGCTCACCTTCGAGGATCAGGCTCACCTGTGCCTTAGATCAGGAAGCCTTCCATGATGACCACGACCCTTCTTAGTGCTCAGGTGTCTCTCATTTTCCTTTTCTCTACATCTTTGTCTATCTAAATCTCTCCAGGAGGAGGGTGGCTTCTAAGATGTATCCCAGCCTTGTTTCTAGTTTAAAATGACATCATTTACTCACACAGCTTAATGCTTTACTCCAAGGATGACAAAGCCTCAACATACAGGTTTACACTGCTTGATAACTTATAGTATGAACGTTTGGTGGTGCCATCATCTGTTCTTCATAAATGTAATTTATAGTGGTGCATAGTACTTACAAGAACTACTATAAAAAGTCCCTGCCAGACTTCAGTTACAGGAAAAATGTCTATAAATGGGTTTTGGGGGGAGGCAGCATAATATTTTGAAAATTGCCTTGAAAAGGATATTGTATCAAACTGTCAGGCTAAATACAGGCACCTGTTTCCTACTCCTTTGCCACATGCCTAGAATGATAGAAAAAGATGGCATCTTTAAGAAAGAATAAATCACAACAGACCTGTAAAAATAAAAGATTTACGTCAGAGGAGAAGAGAAATGCAGACTCCCTGAGAGAGAGTAAGCAGTCAAGACTGAGCATGTGCAGAACAGAGGAGACTGGAGAGTAAAGAGCAGAGGGAAGTTACTTGCTTTGGAACACTTTGGGGAGCCAACTGGCCCGTTTCTTGTTCTAAGCAATGTGTGGGGTAATATAGTTCAGATTCAGGCAGAAAGTGTAGGGATCCAATGGTGTTTGGTGGCCGGCAGCAGCAGAGATGGAGACACCTGTGTGGATATGAGACAATGTTTTAAAATTACTGGATTAGAGATGGAGTGTGTGTGTGTGTGTGTGTGTGTGTGTGTATGCACGCATGTATGCATACACCTGGATGCACTGAATTGCTTAATTACTTGGTAACCAGTATCACTTAGCAGTGTAAAATTAGTACTCATTTATTCTCTCAAATTCTATGGGGTCAAGATTCTGGGAACTACTTTGTTATATACTCACACTCTGTATCGGGGTATCTGCTGGGGCTGCAGTCTCAGTCTCACAATTACCAAGTTCACACCATATATGATATGTGAATAAACAGAGGCACATTCAGTATGGACTGAAACTGCCCTCCTGACACTATCCTATATCTCCATCTTTCCTTTAACGTCTATAGCTAGCCTTTCCCTCATCCACACACCCCTGCTCAGGAGCAGACCCAGGGCTGATGGGCTGGTCACAACTGCAGCCCCAGAAACAATAGTCCATGACACATTACCAAGTTCACACCATTGCTGGCAGTCTCACAGTCTCACCACTACCACTACCAAGTTCACACCATTGCTGGCAGAATTCAAGGCTCTGCAGTGTATTACACTGAGTGGCTTCTCCTTTCTCTCTCCATTCTTCCTCCTTGCTTCTTCTTCACTAGACATCATCATCATCTTGCCAAATTCCGTGGGTGCTCTCCATCCTTCTCAGACCTATCACGACCTTAGGTGGTGTGTCTGTGTTTGTGTATGTGGCTTGATGTTGTCCAAGTCTTGTGCACACAGTCCTAGCCATTATGAGTTCGTGTGAGCAACTATGCTATCATGTCCAGAATGTATACTTTTGAGACAGATACCTACTCCCTGTGGTTTTTTTAACAATCTTTCTACCCTATCTTCTGCAATGATCCCTGAGACTGAGGGAAAGGGATATGATATAGATGTTCTGTTAAGAGCCAAGCCCTTCAAGTCTCGTGTTCTCTGCAAGTTGACTGGATGTTGGTCTCTGTATTAATTGCCATCTGCTGCTCCATCAGGGATCACACAAGATACAGGTGGATATACAAGGGTGGAGAGCAAAAGAATGATGCCTCCTGTATGCAGAGAAGCAAGGGTGGCATCCTGGAAAATGAGAAATGAGAAGTGCGGTTGGGGGCAGGTCATGTTAAGACACCTAACCTTGGGCTGGAGAGATGGCTCAGCCGTTAAAGGCTAGGCTCAGAGCCAAGACACTTAACCTTTATTTCCTCTAAGACGAGGAAGCCACTGAAGGCTTTTTAAGTAGGGTAGAGTAGTTTATCTTGAAAAAGTTGCCATGACTGGAGTGCTGTGGAGGATTGAAAGTGGAAACAGGAAAGCAGAGGACAGGCTGTGGCAGGAGGCCAGGGTAGGGTTCTCGTAGTCTGACCGTGTGTCAACAGTGGGAATGAAGAGAGCTAATGGCATTGAGATACAGTTTTGAGTCTTAACTGACTAGACCTGGTGACAGGATGGATGAAGAAATTATGATGAAGAAGAAAATTGAGTTTCACTTCTGAGAAATTAATTGACCATTATTTACTGAAATGTGACAGACTGAAGTATCTGCAGATATATAGAAGAAAATGGAGATATTCTGTTTTCACATGTTACAACGCATTTGTACAGGAATGCTCATAGTATCAGTATTGACACTAGCCACACATTGTAAATAATTTAAATGTCTGCCAACCAATGAATCAGTAAGCAGAATGTACAGTAGAGTGTGCTGCTTGGAATAAAAAATGATGATGAGTTACTAATAAAAGCTACAGCATAGATAGACAGAGCTACAGGTCATGTAATGTATGATTCCACTTATGTGAATGTCCAGCGTGGGAAAACCCATAGAGGCAGGGTTTAGCTTAATGGTTGAGAATGAGAAATGAATGAGGTTTCTTTTTGGAGTGATAAAAATGATAGCTGTACAACTCGAAGCGCACTAAAGCTGAAAAAATTGTATCCCTTAAAGGAATACACACACACACACACACACACACACACACACACACACACACACACACTTTCACATTTTCTTTTATTTTTGAGATTATAATACAGTCATACAACTTCCCCCTTCACTTTTCTCCCTCTAAAACCTCGCATTACCCCTCCTTGCTTTCTTTCAAGTTCATAGCTTCCTTAAAAGTGTTTCGTCAGATGAACAAATGCATATACATACATATTTCTAAATATAACCTGTTCAGTCTGAACCATGTTACTCACATGTAACATTTGATATTGAATAACCAGTTGGTGTGCTCTTTCCTGGGGAAGACTGGTTGTCCTGTTTTGGGTAGTCCTTAGTTGCCTGTGGTTCTTTGTATAGGGTTGAGGCCTCCCAGGCTCTCCCCTGTCCACTTTGGCCCTTCTTTAGATGCCTTGCTCAGCTCATGTTTAGGAAGCCGTGTTGGTGAGACATTATGGGTGTAGCTTCCAACATCATGAGGAGACACAGTCTCACAGAAAGCTGTGTCAGGTGACTTTTATTTCAATGGAGATGTTATTAAATGATGGTTGAGACACATTCTGCTCTGGGTTTCCAGAAAGCGAGGCTGTTGTAACCATTGCTGCTTTAACCATTGCTGAGGAGCAGGGATTAGAGGGAAGGAGAGACATAGGATGGCTGCGATTTCCAAGGAGGATATCTGATCAAGCTGCCCACAGCGAAGCTCTGTGCCAGATTCCACAGACTTATGCCCTGAGATCCTGTACTTTTATATGCCTCGGTTAGAGGTTCATCCATGGGACATCACTTGTCCCCTTCCTGGGCTACCAGTCAAGCATCGCATAGGCTCCTCATGGTGGTGGGAACTGTCTGCTGAAGGAAGGAGCTGCAGGTTATAACATTGTGCCTGATTGAGGCCAATTAGAATTTAGAGCAAGATGACTTCTGTATGGGCATATATGGTGGGAAAGTACTATGTAACTTATGCCCAGTAAAGATAGTCACTAAAAATGACAAGCACATAAATGACAACCTCATATCATCCTTTCCAGCCTTATTTCTTACTTATAGGTTCTAAATTATTGATTCTTCCTTTAAATGACATATACATATAGGTAAGTAAATAAAAACAAATACTATCAATTCTTATTTTTCCAATAATTATTAAGGGATTTTCTTTGAAAAAATTAATATTATGGCAACCTTTCCCTCAGTTATACCACATAGTGATCCATTATGGAAGAAAGAAGGGGAAAAAGCTACTGAGAAATCTAAAATAATGATTAAATTTCCCACCCTAAGAAATCTGAGCTATGGATTTAAATTCTTTTCAACTTACATGAGTCCTAAAGCATTTTTATATTTCTCTTCATCTTGTTATAGAATCTTTTAGAATGTTTCTAAACCAATATTAAAATGCATTTAAAATATTTATTTATTGTCACGTAATGACTGTTCACCCTTATGAGGTACAATGTGATGTTAACTTACATGCATGGGTTGTTTAATGATTAAATTGGGATAATCAGCATACTTAATGTCTCTCAAATCTACTAGCTGTCTGCGGAAGAGAGCACCTAGGAATCTTTTACAGGGATTCTGAAGTACACATTGTCTTATTGCTGACCGTGTCACCCCACTGGGCAACAGAAAAACAGAACAACTTTCTCTCTTGTCCACAGAGTGATGCCCAGTGGTCAGTCCTTCCCTTCACCCCTGGGTGGTGCTGGCTGTATAGTGGGAGTTTTAGGGATTTTTCTCCCCCATTCTTTTCCTCATCTTTTGGTATGTTGTATCTATTTTCAGTCACATATAGATTTTTTTAAAATTAAAATCCTTTTGCATAGATTCACACATTGTTGAGCGAATGTTGTTCACTTTGTCTGTATTCATAAAGTTTCTAAAAGGCCACCCAGGATGATTTCCAGTGCCATACCACATGACCAGAAATAAACAAGAAATGATTTAAAGCGACTCACATTTGTTTTGGGGTCTGCTATGTAATTTATCCTGGAGAGTGTTCCATTTACTCTTGAGGAGAGCGTGTATTTTGCTGTGGCAAGATGGAATGCTCTGTGAAGCACTCATTCCTGTAGTATTGCCATCTCCTGATTGTTTTGTAGATATTTTGTCATTTTCTTACTCTACCCTTTGTGTTTGTAGTTTCCTGTTTTTTTTTTTTTTGTGACAAGCTTTTATTTTCAACTTTTATATGTGTTATAAGGTTTACATAAAAATCTTATAAAGTAACTTTGTTACTTTAAGAGCCATCTTTTTATATTCTTTATCATTTTGCTGTAGCCGTGGTTGTTATTTTGAAGGTTTTTTTTTCTTTTTAGTTTTCTTACTAGAGATGCAGACATTCATGTGTCATTAAAATGATCTCCACTATTAAAATAATAGAGAATTCTGAAATTGATTATAAATTTTCACCTCTATATTGTTGATGCAAGAAGCACAGTATTCAGCTGAATAAAAGATAATTTACTCTAGAACCAAATTAGAGTGAGCATGGCTGGGGAATATAGATTTCACCAGATACAATGTTTCTACATGGAAGCAGTTTCTTGGAGCTTCTATAGTAACAGAATAAAGAAATTTATAAATTAAGGTATTAAAAAATCCTTGGTGAAAACCGTAAGAGGGCAGTAACAGCAGGCCGAGGAACTGCTGCCTTCCTAGCCCTTCCGTTGGTGGAGAGTAGGGTGTTCGTCAATTGATACAGTTCAAATACTCTTCTTATCTCTTTGTCAGGGTATTAGGTTCAGCTTTACTTGCTATTTAGGGGCTGCTAGCTCAGACATAGAGCTAGACAGGGATTGACACTTCGGTGGGCTGGAGATCTCCTGAGATTAATGGTAATACAACAACATTCTGACTTCTCCATGTTCATCGGTGTTTTATCCCATCAGCCTTTGCGCACACGGCCCTTTCCAGGAACTTTCACTGTGTTTTTCTGGTTCATCACGTGTCCCAGAGAAGACATTCATTCCAATGGCATTTTGAGCTTTGTGGATGTGGTGGATTCTGTATGTCTCCCAAGACATGGGGAAGGTTGAGTGTTATTAATTAAGTTGTCTGGGTTTCTTCCCCTGGGACATCCACAAGGTGGGTATTTGTTGGCTCATTGATGCCTCATATATCCTTGCTTTGTTTACCCTTTCATCCATCCTTCCTTCTTTCCCTCTAATGAGTTTATTTCAAAACCCTGCCTTCAAATTCTAAAGCACTTTTCTTCCTCCCTGGTCTCCTCTGTTACTGGCGCTCTCGAATATTCTTTTGACTCTGTTAATTTAGAGTCTTCACCCCTCCGAAATGAAAACGTCAATGGTCTCTAGTTCCCTGTTTGCGTCTTTGTTCAGATCAGAGCTGTTTTGTGGACCTTGCTGCACTGACTGTATTTGCTTGATCTCACTGAACGTCTCACGGGGGACCATTATTTTGAAATCCTTTTACAACAATTTTCTTTCTTTGTAGTCAGTTGTAGGAGTGTGTACATGGCTCTTTGGTGGTGTCATGTTTCTTTGGGTTTTCTTGTGTTCCTGTTTTCATACCTCTTCTGATTTTACAGAAATGCTCTCATAAGGAGAGAGCTCTCAGGATGACCCTGTGTTAGGATACCACGGTGGTTGTGATTGCAGATACTCAGTCCACACTTCGTTTCTCAGATTCACTGATCCCATCAAGGTTTATGAATTCATTCTTCAGTGGCCTTTTCTGGAGTCTTTGCTGCTGCCCCAATGGGTGGGTCAAACATAGTCTCCTCACCCAAGTAGGAAGGCAGGAGCTATTCTCTACTTGGTCAACTGTGACCTTTGGCTCAGGGGCTGGCTACTCTCCAGTTAGTGTTGTGTGCTGCCCTGCTCTACACTGGTTGGCACAGTCTCAAGAGCATACAGGAATCTACTAGAGTTTGGGTCAAATATAATTCCTGGGTAGCAGGGCACCATGTGGGCATTGGTAGAAGGTCATGCTGCTTTAAAGCCTACACTTCTCATGCTCAAATCATGACAATGTGTTATTTATGTGGCACAGTACAGTTGTGGTATAGCCCTTCTTTAAAAGTATGTTTGAGTTGTTGAGTCTGTGAAGGTCACTGTTGTTGATGGACACATTTTGAATGTTCTGCTTGTATGAGGTGGTGTTGCACTTACTTCCTAACCTGGAAACTGGGAAGTGGCTAGACCTCCAAAAATGAGAAGAGGAGGGGACCGATGCTTGATGCCTGCAGAAACTCTTCAGGAGTGAGTTAGTGCTGTTTGTGACAGGGTTCCCTGCCTGGGATATTTCAGGTCATGAAAGCTCTGCTGTACCTTAAACCTTTGGATAATAATTATGTGCACCTTAGACACACACAGGCTCCGGGAATATGAGTGATGTGGGTATGGATTGTTTAGGTCTTTCAAAGCATGGCCATTTGGGGTTGCTTGCTCCTGCAGCCAAAATGAGCCTTTACTGGCTGGTATATTCAAGAAAACAACACAATGGATTATATATTTGAAGCGCTTTACAAGCTGGCCCCTTTTAAAGTTTTAATGACATCTCACATGCAGCATAGTGAAACAGCTGGGAATAAGCTGTGGAGTAGATCATATGGACTTGATTCTGTTGAGTCGTAGGTATGTCACCTCAGGCAGGTTTCTTCAGCATTCTGGAACCAGTTTTCATAAATGAAATTCCACAATACTCACATCATAAGATCATTAAAAAATTAAATAAATTAGTGTTTGTCAAGTGCATCTCATCTACTTATCATCTAGCATTCTATTTGGAAAATATACAAATAAATATTATATGTAGTGTTTAGAGCAGGGCTCAAAACAAAATGAGCTCTCCATGAATATTCATAATTACCAATATTTAGAATAAAAAACAAATATTGACTAATAAAATAATTGACTGAGAACTTGCTGCAGGAAGTCTAACAGGACACAGGACAACAGACAAATGGGAAAAATTGAGCCTTTGCCTTCTGACTTGATTAACCAAAACAGAGGCCATTTGGGGGGACTTTACTCTTCGGAGTGTCTGGTCTCTTCTTAGCCTACCCTACATTTCTGATCAGACAGGAAGCAGAGAACAAAAGGGAATGGGACAGACAAACAAGACATTTCTGTTGTTTATCTGTATCACCCGGAGTTGAAGGGAAGGGAAGAGGATGCTTGCAGTGCACGAGGAACACTCCTTCCCATTCGAGATACACACAGCCCAGGGCTACCTCACACAGTGGCCAAGCAAGGATGCTTGCTTAGCATCTCTGGAAGGATTGACCCTAGGGTTTATGAAAATAGTTTTATTTATGAAAATCATCTGAGGTACTAAAAGTAATAGCTTCCAAAATCTATTTTTTTTTTATGTGTGGGTGTGGGTGTATTGATCCTGGAATCCTGAATTGCCAACACATTCCATTGGAAACCCTTCACCTGGTTTCTGCTGGAGAACCCCATCCAAGAGCAGCCTCTGTAAATGAAATACCATATCATCTATGGCAACATATCTAAATTGCAGCTTCCAATGATCTAGCAGAAGACACTACTCAGCAGTCAACAGTTCATTTTTAGCCACTACTGCTCTCACCTCTAATTCCAGCACTCAGGAGGCAGAGGCAGGCAGATCTTGGTGGGCTTGAGGCCAGCCTGGTCTACAAAGTGAGTTCCAGGATAGCCAGAGCTCTTACACAGAGACACTGTATCTTAAAAAACAAAAACAAAAACAAACACAGCAAAAATTCAAACAAATAAGCAAACCAGAATAAAACAAAACAAAAACAAAGCAAAAGAAAATTATGAAATATAGCCACCTACCCACCCACCATAAAACCCACAAAATTGGAAGATAGATATATAATGAAAAGACCAGTAAGGAAAAAAAAAACAGCCCAGACAAAGGATCATGAGACACAGAAACCTCCAGAAATACCACTGAGTTCATTTTGTATTGAGCATCTACTGCTGGGCATGAGCCTGCCCTTAAGTATACTCAGCATGACTCCATTAGAGAAACTAGTTTTTCCTTTGTAAGCAGCTGTCAATTGTGGCAGCTTCTTTGTTAGGGATGGGAGCTTGTGACTACCTTCCCCTCTCAGTGCTGGGACCCCGTGTGGCTTGGATCTGTGTAGACCCTGTGCACACTGCCCCAGTCTCTCTGAGTTCATGTGTTGATCCTGTTGACTTAGAGGACCTTGCTTTCTTGGGTGTTTTCCATGCCCTCTGGATCTTACACTCTTTCCACATCCTTTTCTATAGTGTTCCCTAAGCCCCAGGAGGAGGGATTGGTGGTGACATCTCCCTTGGACTGAGTGTTCCAAGGTCTCTTACTCTCTGCACATTGTCCAGTCGTGGGTCTCTGTATGCCTCCCCATCTGGTACAGGAGGAAGCTTCTCTTATGATGGCTGAGTGAGACACTGATTTAAGGATATAACAGAATGTCATTAGGAGTCATTTTATTGCTTTACTCCTGTAGCAGAACAATAGTATTTGGCTTTCCTCTAGGTTCATGTGAGACAACACACATACATAGACATAGACATACACATACACACACATACATATACACATAGACATAGACAAACACACACATACACACACATAGACATACACATACACACACACATACACATAGACACATACACATAGACAAACACACACATACACACACATAGACATAGACAAACACATACACACACATAGACATACACATACACACACACATACACATAGACACTGACACACACATACACATACACATACACACACATATGTATAGCAGTAAGATAAATTAAAATGGTAAAATATATATTATTAATTTATTATTTTTCCTAAAAATGAATTAGAAGGTGGTTTTATCTCCTATAAACACACTCATAACATATAATTTGTGAAGTGATAACCACTTACAAGATGTTCTATAGATTTTTTTTTCTGTCTCTTCCTTCTCACAGAACCCAAGAAAGAATCTCAGTAAATCTGCTCTGGTGGGAATAATTTTTTTTGCCTAATGGAGCTCATGGTTTTACAATAAAAAGTCAATCCATATCCATACAGCATTTTTTTTTTTGTAAAGTGCAAAGTAGCTGAGGCTGGCTTTGAACTCTGAAGCACATGATTGTAGTCATGTACCACAAGGCCCAGCTACAACCAGCAACTTTGTTACTTTTTCTTTTAATGAATACAGATTTTTTCCCCACACAGGAGTATGGCTGTTCATTAAATGCTTAACTTGGTACACATTTCACATGTCAAACTCAAAATTAGTATGAGTCCCCTTATCACAAGGAAGGATCCTGCATAACACAGTGGGCAGCAGAAGGGAGCATCCTGCATTCTGAAATATAATTTGCATCTTTTAACTGGGTCATGGTACTCAGGCTTGGTTTACTAGCAGCCACTGAGAACTAAATGTGGTACAACTCGACTTTGCAATGGGCACCATTCCTCTCACTGCCAGCACAACACCACAACAAGATGGTTTGGCAATGTTTAAGATGGTTTACAAGTAAGGGTTGTATGTTCTCCATAAAAAAATGAAATACGAGTTAACAAGAAAGATGCTCATAAAGGAGACAGATGAAAATGACTGGTAGATTTTCCTGAGCCAACTTATATGGTGTACCCTTACAGCTTTTGTGAAAAGATCTGTTTAACTAAAATTTCATGCATGTATACAATGTGTCTCTCCCTCTAGCTCCTCAGCCCTCTCACCAATGGATTTCCTATCTTCCCCTCAACTTTATGTATCTTTTTAAAATTGTTCAGATGATTTATATAGTAATGCTCTTGAAAATTAAAAAAACAAGTATTGAGATGAATTTGCATAAAACAAAACAAGTTGTTTTAAAGCCAGCAATTCAGTGGTATCTAATATATTCACAGCATTCTGCAACCACTACTTTTACTGGTGCTAAATGATGTTCTCCATCACCTAAATAAAACAAAGCAAAACAGAAACCCTGTTTCCAAGTACCAACCAATGTTTTGGGATGATGCAGGAAGTGAATTCCATGAGATTTATAGTGTTTCTGTCTATTGTTTTAGAATTATTTTACCAAAGATTCAAAGATCTCAGAAAATGGTTGTGTCTTGGTTTGAGTGTTTATGTTCTTACCAAAACTTTTTTTTTGCCAAGTAATATCAACTGGGTGTAGTTTATATGCAGAAGATTTAGGGCCGCAAATGATGCAATCAGGATGGTAGTTAAACTGTGGGACACTGATGAAAAGAATTCAGTGGTGTGTCAAGGATGGCCACTGACTTTGAAGATAGCACACATTCCTTTGTAAACAGAAAAGCCAACAAAAAAATGTGGCCAAAGAGTCTGTGGGTTTCTTGACGCACATTTTATTAGAAAAGTAATAGGTTTATTTATGCAAATTTGTGGGGCGGTGTGCGGTGACTGGTGTGTCATGTCCAGCAACTCAAGGTATAAAAAGTGGAGTGTGGGAGAGATGCCGCATTCACACTTCGGTAACTTGCTCTTCACAGTCTATCCCAATCTCTCTCCTCATCTGCCATCATGACTCGTTATTTCTGCTGTGGAAACTACTTCCCAGGGTATCCTTGCTATGGCACCAACTTCCATGGCACCTACAGAGCCACTCCCCTGAACTGTGTCGTACCTCTGGGTTCTCCCCTGAACCATGGCTGTGGAACCATCTACAGCTCCCGCAACTACTGTTATGGTGGCGTTAGTAACTTCCAAAATCCAGGCTGTTGCTATGGCAGCAGCTTCTACAGGCCATGGGGCTCTGGCTCTGGCTTCGGCTACAGCACCTACTGATGGACCAACGGCTCTGATGACAACAAGACCCTCGACCAGTTAATCTTCATGAGGAACAACCTGAAGAACAATGTCTGTCATCGGGCCTCCCATGTGCTCGGAAGCTACAGACAGCTTACGGTGGTATAGCTCTGGTGATGCGGAACAGGATGCCAGTGCCACGCTGAAACTCATCGACAGCTAAGCTAGGCCAGATGCAGCTTTTTAACAAGAGACTGAAATCTAGCAGTGCAGGAGTCTCTTACCTCCCAGGTTGTTCTCCTGAATTCAACTGCATTACCACGTGCATGTTTCGAACTGAACTGTGTGAGCAGGGTCTTACTGTTGGTCTCCCAATAAATCTGTTTCATTCAGCATGCATACTTTTGTTCTGGCCTTTTCTTTTTTTTTACTATGTTTTGTATGTTTTTGAATTCATCAACCATTTCAGTCTCTAATGGCTGATTTTAACTAAAGTTTATGGGTGGGTATGACTGATGGTCACTTTTCTCCTTCAGTAGTGTGCATAGTACCTTCCCGGACTATGAAAGCTACACGGGAGTGGTGAAGCTTCCAGGTCAGCCCTAGCTTGATGTCTCCATGTTCTAGGATCCAAGAATATGGTGTCATCAACTTTGGCATTGGGGTCTTACCATCAAGTGCTGGGGGGTATAGAAGAACAATGGCAACAGTCTGTAATGTTTGTGGGTCTATAGCTCCACCCTGGCCAAGAATTCCAAGGGAAGTAATCCACCAGTGCAAAAGTGGTATGAGCATCAAGGGGGTAAGAGCTACTTTCTCATTGGATTGAAGTTCTACTCCATGGGGTGAAACTCATACCTGCACTATTATTGGGCCAAAATCTTGGGGTTGGGGTGGATCCAAAATTATTTTACTAAGTGAATTTACTATTAAACCAAATCCTAATGATATTATTATACCCACAGATCAATGCATCTCTCAGCTCTCATCAGAGAAGCTTCTACTTGCAGGAGATGGTGTTTAATGCAAAGACCTACAGCTGGCTAAGATGCAGAGAATAAAGACCACAGAATGCTTAGCCTAAATGGGGTGCACATATGAACACCCTGTGACAAAGGCTCAGAGACCTTTGTGGGAGAGGGCATGCTGAGGATAAGGAGACTGTCTTCCTGACATAGCAGGGTAGCTGCACACATGAACTCACAGTGGTTGTGACAGCATGGGCAAGGCCTGTACAAGCCCAAGCCAGAGAAAGAGTCTCAGCATGTACATGGGAGTTGGGCATAAAATGCCACCCAAGCTTGAAGGACAGTGTCAACTGTTAGCTGCTGGAAGATGGAAAGTTTATGAGAATCACCCCTGGTCAGGTGACACTAGAAGAAGTAAACACCCAAAATTATTTGGGAATGTCTAACTGTCCTTGTAGGATACAAAACAAAACAAAAACCCTAAAAACCTGAAAAACAGAAAAACAGAAAACCAAACCAAAAGAGTTGGGTGGGTAAGGAAAGGGAAGTGGAGTTGGGGGATGAACATGATTAAACACATTGTACGAAACTTTCAAATAACTAATAAAAATAAATGTAAAAGAGAGAGGGAAATGTCGCAGACTTAATCCAAACCACTTCAGTTGTTATCTCTCTATGTTGATTATGAACATAGGAAAGATAGGTTGCATACTAAAATACTAAAAACAATGTCATAATAGAGGGAGACATTTCAGGTTTACAGAGAAATCAGGTACTAGGGAAAGGTCTGCAGATCTACAAAGATGACAACAACTAACAATCTAAGCAAGAGAGGAGAGGCTACCTTAAATGCCCTCCCCTGATAATGAGATTGATGACTGACTTATATGCCACCTGATAGCCCTCATCCAGCAGCTAGTGGAAGTAGAGCAGACACCCACAACTAATCACTGAACTGAACTGGAATCCAGCTGCAGAGAAGGCCAAATGAAGAGCAAAGGGGTGCAGACCAGGCTGGTAAAACCCATAGAAACAACTGACCTGAACATAGGGGAACTCTTGCTCCCAGCTGATAGCTGGGATACTAGCATGGAACTGATCCAGACCCCAGGAATGTGGGTGTCAGTGAGGAGACCTTGGAAATCTATGGGGCCTCCTGTAATAGTCCAGTACTTATCCCTAGCATAGGTGTGGATTTGGGAACCCAATCCACATACAGGGATACTCCCTGAGCCAAGACACACGGGGGTGGGCCCTATCCCAAAGGATATGATACACTCTGATGACTCCCTATGGAAGGCCTCACCCTCCCTGTGGAGCAGAAAGAGTATGTGATAGGTAGGGTATTAGTTGGGGGAGGTGGTAGGGGAGGAGGGGAGGGACTGGGAACTGGGATTGACATGTAAAACAATCTTGCTTCTAATTCAAATAAAAAAACACATAGGCAAATAAACACATGCATTTATGAAAATTCAAATAAAAATATGCATGTTAAAAATAGTAAAAATAAAATGTTTCTTTTATTTACTCAAATAATTCAGTTTGGATTCATTATTTTCCTAGTATCTATAATTGCTTTTGTGAGACCCAAATGCCACAGATTGGTGGGTGAATTACAACTAAATGGATTGAGCTAAGAGACTGTGTTTAGGGATCCCAATGATGCCATCAATAAAGCAAAGTCAACTTCTGAAATCATATAGTTTATTTTCCATTTTTCAATAGATGCTTTTCATTTTCTTCAACTTCTTCACCATTGATCCTGCATATATCTAGAAATAAAAATGAAACTTTTACTCTCTGGAATGATAGTTACCATCAAGAGCACTTGAGATGGTGTGTGGTCTGCATTGACAGAAGGTTGCTTGTCTAGTTTTCTGATTATGCTCTGAATTAAGGGCCTTTCATTTATGTGTCAAGTGTTTACTATACTCTGACTCTAAGAAAATACTCACTAATTGTTCATGGACTTAACTTGTTAAATTTCTGATTTGTAAGAGTAAATATTATATAGTCCATTATAAATTTCATATATTCATGCATTAAGAAGTGTTGGCTTTGGACACTGTGTTTAGCATTTTGAGAGTATGTATACATTCAGGCAGGTAGAGTCTGATTTAGAAGCTGATGGTCTTCAAGAGAGCATTCACTCATTTGGTAGACACTCACCATGCCACGACAATTCTGGGAATCCGGCTAAGTTCTAGGGGAACAGATAAAACACAGTCCTTACCCTCAGGTGTCCATTATTTAGTATATGAAAGACATTAAAGGGTGTTAAACAAACTATTTAATATATAAAGGGCATTAATAGTTTCCTTTAAGAATCAGTCACTCTATAGAGTTTGTACTGAGGCAAGGTCCATTGGGGGAAGCCATGGCTTTCCCGCCAACCCACAGTGCAAACTCACTGTTCTGAATTTAGTCAGTTGTCTGGCACTGTCTCTGGAAGCTCCCTTTCCCCTCAGAACCCAACTCTGTGTAGTGTATTTCCCCTTAGTGTTCTTCAATCTGGACCAGTTCTTGGCCTTTGGGTTTCTTGGCATCAACTGATTTGAAGACTATGGACCAACTGTTTTGTTGAATTTTCTTGACTTTCCTCCTTATTTACTCACTGTGCAGAACCACCGTAGAAACGGAGCTGCGTGATTCTCTGTGCTTCTCCCCAGAGCTGTACCTCACTGTGCTGGCTAATGTAGTTTCAGTTGACATTATCGGTTTATCATGTATGAATAGGTTTTCTTCAGGTTACTCCACCATAAAGTTATTTCTTCACCTGGACTTGAATTAATAATTTCAAGTCTTATTGCATTCATTACTTGATATTATACTATAAAGTGCCTTTCTTCTCTTCATTTATTGAGCTTGCTTTGTTTTTTGAAATTTCAATCAATATTGACAATGGCTCAGAGTTTCTTATTTTATCCAATTAATTAATTAATTAATTCATTAATATTGTTGAATTTTATATTCAAAGTATTCTGAACATGGAGGGCTAAACACTGTTCATGCTAGCTCCCATGTCTTGTGGAAAGGCCCACACCACTCTTGAACTAGTTTTCTTCTTTGTGGTTTAACAAACTATTCCAAAGGCTCATCTTGGACTTTTTTATTCTCTCATGGATGTAGGGATTTCCCCAGAACCCCCGAGTTCTTTCAGTTTGGAGGAATTTAGAAAGTACATATCCATGTCGAGTGTTTCCATTGCTGTGCTGTGATTGTTGGTGTTCTCATTGGTAATGAGAATATGCTACAACAATCATTCTTGTTTCCATTTTTTTATTTGAATTAGAAACAAGATTGTTTTACATGTCAATCCCAGTTCCCTCTCCCTCCCCTCCTCCCCTACCACCCCCCTAACTAAAACTCTACCTATCACATACCCTTTCTGCTCCACAGGGAGGGTGAGACCTTCTATATGGGAGTCTTAAGAGTCTATCATATCCTTTGGGATAGGGTCTAGGCCCACCCCCGTGTGTCTTGGCTCAGGGAGTATCCCTGTATGTGGATTGGGCTCCCAAAGTCCACACCTATGCTAGAGATAAGTACTGATCTACTACAGGAGGCCCCGTGAATTTTTGAGGTCTCCTCACTGACACCCATGTTCCTGGGGTCTGGATCAGTCCCACGCTGGTTTCATAGCTGTCAGTCTAGGGAACAAGAGCTCCATGTTGTTCAGGTCAGCTGTTTCTGTGGGTTTCACCAGCCTTGTATGAACCCCTTTGCTCATCACTCGTCCTTCTCTGCAACTGGATTCCAGTTCAGTTCAGTGTTTAGTTGTGGGTGTCTGCTTCTACTTCCACCAGCAGCTGGATGAAGGCTCTAGGATGGCATATAAGTCAGTCATCAATCTCATTATCAGGAGAGGGCATTTAAGGTAGCCCCTGCTCTGTTGCTTAGATTGTTAGTTGGTGTCATCTTTGTAGATCTCTAGACCTTTCCCTAGTGACTGATTTCTCTTTAAACCTATAATGTCTCCCTCTATTATGGTAGCTCTTGTCTTGCTTTCCTCTATTCTTCCCCAGACTCAAATTTCCTTCTCCCTCATGTCCTCCTCACCACTCCTTCTCTCCCCTTCTCATTCTCCTGGCTCTCTCTCCCCTCCCCCATGCTCCCAATTTGCTCAGGAGATCTTGTCCCTTTCCCCTTCTCCAGGGGACCATGCATGTCTCTCTTGTTTCCTAGCTTCTGTGGCAGTGTGGATCGTGGTCTGGTAATCCTCTGTTCTGTGTCTAAAATCCATATATGAGTGAATACATACCCTCTTTGTTTTTTTGTGATTGGGCTACCTCACTCAGAATGGTTTCTTCTAGTTCCATCCATTTGCCTGGGAATTTCAAGAGTCCATTGCTTTTTTCTGCGGAGTAGTACTCCATTGTGTAAAAGTACAACATTTTCTCTATCCATTCTTCAGTTGAGGGGCAGCTAGGATGCTTCCAGGTTTTGGTTATTACAAATAATGCTACTATGGACATTGTTGAACAGATGTCCTTGTTGTATGAATGTTCATTATTTGGGTATATCCCAAGAGAGGAATTGCTGGATCTTGTGGTAGACTGATTTCCATTTTCCTGAGGAATCACCATCCTGATTTCCAAAGTGGCTGTACAAGTTTGCACTCCCACCACCAGTGGAGGAGTGTTCCTCTTTCTCTACATCCTCTCCAGCATAAATTTTGGTGTTTTTGATTTTGGCCATTCTGACAGGAGTAAGATGGTTTCTCAGAGTTGTTTTGATTTGAATTTCCCTGATGGGTAAGGATGTTGAACACTTTCTTATGTGTCTTTCAGCCATGTTAGATTCCTCTATTGAGAATTGTCTATTTAGTTCTGTACCCCACTTTTTAATTGGATTGTTTGGTGTTTTGGAGACCAGCTTCTTGAGTTCTTTGTATATTTTGGAGATCAGCCCGCTGTCAGATATGGGGTTGGTGAATATCTTTTCCCAGTCTGTGGGATGTCGTTTTGTATTGCTGACTGTGTCCTTTGCCTTACAGAAGCTTCTCAGTTTCAGGAGGTCCCATTTATCAATTGTTGACCTCAGCACCTGTGCTACTGGTGTAATGTTCAGGAAGTGGTTTCCTGTACCAATTAATTCAAGGGTATTTCCCACTTTGTCTTCTACTAATAGGTTCAGTGTGGCTGGATTTATGTTGAGGTCTTTGATCCATTTTGACTTAAGTTTTGTGCATGGCAATAGACATGGATCTATCTGTAGTCTTCTACATGCCAGCATCCAGTTATGCCAGCACCATTTGGTGAAGATGCTTTCTTTATTCTGTCGTATAAATTTAGCTTCTTTGTCAAAAATCAGGTCTTCGTAGGTGGGTGGGTGATATTAGGTTTTTTACCTTGATTCCATTGGTCTACCTGTCTATTTTCATTCCAATACAAAGCTGTTTTCAGGACTATAGCTCTGTAATAGAGCTTGAAGTCAGGGATTGTGATGCCTTCAGAAGTTTCTTTATTGTACAGGGTTGTTTTGGCTATCCTGGGTTTTTTGTTTTTCCATACAAAGTTGAGAATTGTTCTTTCAAGGTCTGTGAAGAATTGTGCTGGGATTTTGATGGGAATTGCATTGAATCTGTAGATTGCTTTTGGCAAGATTGCCATTTTTACTATGTTGATCCTACCTATCCAAGAGCATGGGAGATCGTTCCATTTTCTGTTATCTACTTTAATTTCTTTCTTTAGAGAGTCAAAATTCTTATGGTACAAGTCTTTCACTTTTTTGGTTAGCGTTACCCCAAGGTATTTTATGTTATTTGCGGCAATTGTAAAGGGTGATATTTCTCTGATTTCTTTCTCCACTAATGTATCATTTGTATATAGTAGGGCTACTGATTTTTTTGAGTTAATCTTGTATCCTGCCACTTTGCTGAAGGTGTTTATCAGCTGTAGGAGTTCCCTGGTAGAGTTTTTAAGGTCACTTATATAGGCTATCATATCATCTGCAAATAGTGAAAGTTTGACTTCTTCCTTTCCAATATGTATCCCCTTGATCTCCTTTTGATGTCTTATTGCTCTAGCTAGAACTTCAAGGACAATATTGAAGAGGAGAGAAGCTATGCTGCTGTTGATTCTTTTTCTCTTTTCCCTCCTTTCCATCATGCAGAAATTTACTCCCCCTTGATTGATACTATCACTGCAAATTTTGTGGTCAATAACAGTACCATTATACAGTGTAGTTTATAGCTTATAATTGTGTGAATAGAATTCTATTTAAATCTGACAAATATCTTGGGATATTGGTTTCTTTTGAAGAAATTGCTGGAGATTAATTTGTCCCAATGGGTAAATATTTAGCAAATGGGAAAACAAGTCAAGCTAACATACCAGGATGAAGTCTTCAGGCACCTCCACATATCCACAATTTTGTTACTAATTAGAAAAGAAAAACGTTAGTTATATACTTGCCAATTGAGTCCTATCTGACATTATCAAGATCTTTTTAGGATGGTCACATGCTTGAAAAATTTCTATGTATTTATTTTGATTTATTTATTTAATAATAATATTATATTCACTCGGGCAATTTAAATAATTATTCATTTACATTTTAAATCTCAGTGCCAACTCCTTCTCATTATGTCCAAGAAATGGTATTAGATATTTGTTCCTAATATTTCTCCTTCCATTCACACTTTATAATTTCTTATGTAGATATTTACCAAAGCTGTAGATCTATTCTACTTGATAGTCCTTCATCCCTCTTCCATAGACACATGTAAGTTAAATATATAAATAAAATCATGTAGTTAGTTCTCATAAGTTGTGATTTTCAAGTTTTCCTTATAGTTTTAAGGAAAAAGAACAACCACAGGCACACAAGAGTCTGCTCTTTTCTCTAGGCCCAGTTCCATATCCCTCTATCCTGAAATGAGGACTTTCATAATTCTTTGTTCTCTTATACACTCTTCTAGAAAATTCCTACAGAGCCTTCAGAAGGTCTTACTCAACATCTAGTAACTTCCCTTGCTCCAGTTTGGAAGCTAGAGCTCAGTTTACTAACATTGTTCCCATTGCAATGAAGCAGTCGTCCAGCTGCGGGAGCATGCTTTCTCTCAGAGGAAGCTGGATGTATTAACTTGTGGCCACACAGGGCGATCACATCACAGAAGACACTGCAGGGTGTCTCAATGGCAAGGTGTCTGCAGGAGGTTGTTTAGAGTTTGGACTTGGATTAGGCCGGGAGGATGTTAAATGGAGTAGGGGAACCATCTGAATTTGAAAACAATTAATTTTATAATTCTCTTGTAACTAACCACATATTTAGCAGCTTAAGACAACACAGGTTCATTTTCTCACAGGTCTACAGGTCAGGAGTTGAAAGTGGTTTTTCCTAGGCTCAAGAGATCAAGTCGTTAAAAAGTGAACATTTGTTTTTTGAGTTCCAAGAAGATAGCTGATTTCTTTATTTTCCAGTTTCCTAGGAATTCCCACACACTCCTCCTTGTGCACCTCCACCCTTCTTCAAAGACAGCTGTTAAGTCCCTCCAAGACGCCAGCTCTGGACTCTGTCTTCCTCTTACACTCACAAAGATTCTTGTTACTCTATCTGGGGCAACTTAAATAAAGTACAATAACCTCCCCATCTCCAGGCCAGCCCATGGCCAACCTTATTTTCTCCTGTGTGATAAGCATATTTGTAGGTCCAAGGGATTAGAGTTCTTGCTCCCTTGAAAGACCATTACTCTGTCTACCTCAGGCACAGTCATAAAGTGAGCTTGAGCCCATAATTGATTGCATTAATAATTTTTATTTAAGACATAGAACAAAGCTTGCAGCACAGTGGTGTAGTCATTGTTGTGTTTGATGTAATGTTCTTGTTTTCTTTATTTGCAGGGTTGATCATAGTATGGTCCCTGCAAGGCTTATGTTACTGCCCCATTGTTTCCCACTGACCTCATCTGATCTGCAGTTCTAAAAGATGCTTGTGGAAAGAAGGGGATTATTCCTTCCATTCCCTCGTCTCTGGGTGACCTTGTCTCATTTGCGTTCTGAAAGTTGTGCATAAGGGAATGGAAACTCGGACTCTCATTGATTAGCAGTCTTGAAGGTTGGGTATGGGAAGAAAGGAACAGATGCTCTGTGTGACCCTCAGTGTTGCTGGGCTCTTAGTGACTTCCCCCCTACCAATGCCTTCGTTAACTGAGTTTTTTCAATGTGATGTGCACTTTGTAAATTTCTCCAGGACAAGCACCTCATCATAATTTTATACCCTAACTAAATATTAATTGAAACAATTGAATTATTTCAAATTTTATAGAAAAAGTCAATTCCATTGCTACTTAAAATTTAGTCTAGTGACAAGAAACAGAGTCATCACACTTGTCCAGTGCAGCGTCTTGGGAGCCTCTGCTGTAAAATTGGGCTTTCTACTTTAACAAGATTCTCAGGTGATTTGTGTGCACATAAAATTTGAGTACTGGCCCTGTCTTATTGATTTTTCATTCCAAAGGCAGGAGAGAGGAAGATACATCTCACTGTTGATCCTTAAAGTACTGGGGAACGCATTACCATGTTCATCAAAAAGAAAATTTTCTTCTCAGAAATTATGTTTATTA
This sequence comes from Cricetulus griseus, assembly GCF_003668045.3. NCBI lineage: Eukaryota > Metazoa > Chordata > Mammalia > Rodentia > Cricetidae > Cricetulus > Cricetulus griseus. The sequence continues at coordinate 8,157,034 of NC_048597.1, forward strand.
TACTTTTGTTCTGTTTTTATTGCTATTACAGGAAAAACTAGATCATGTTATTCATTTCCATGGAGAGTATAGGAGCGCCACTTGTAATCTGAGCACGAGAGCCACATATTAAATAAAAGAAGACTTTTCTTGGTTCTAAGTCTTGCTAGACAGGAGGCTCTTTGGGTATTCTACAAGTCCTCTAAGCCCATTAAATATTGTTGTCTCTGAAAATAAGCTGTTATTTCTCAGACAACAATTTCATTTTAGTGCCTTGTCTCTCAGCCTTCTGACATTATCTTTGAGAATGCCATTTGCTCTGTTGTATGCACTTTATTTTTTCTGCCTTTCTAACCATGCCCCTATCTTGGGAATCTTTTCTCCATGCAAACCTTATTATTTCCAGTTGGAAGCTTCTATGTTTAATGTACTAGGATACAACACCAGCACTTCCAAGTCTTTCCTTACGAACAATTCAGAAGTGTGTGTGTATGGTATGTACTCACTCATATGTGGATTTTAGATTTAGAGTGAAGGATTACCATCCTACAATCCACACTGCCAGAGAATCTAGTAAACAAGGAGGACCCTAAGAGAGACATACATGGTCCCCTGGAGAAGCAGAAAGGAACAAGATCTCCTGAGCAAATTGGGAGCATGGGGTGGGGGGAAAGGGAACTAGGGGAATGAGAAGGGGGGGAAGGAGGGCTGAGGAAGACATGATGGGGCAGGGAGGTTGAGTTGGGGGAAGAACAGAAGAAAGCAAGGTAAGAGATAATATAATAGAGGGAGACATTATAGGTTTAAAGAGAAATCAGGCACTAGGGAAATGTCTGGAGATCTACAAAGATGACTAGCAATCTAAGCAACAGAGGAGAGGCTACCTTAAATGCCCTCCCATGATAATGAGATTGATGACTCATTCATATGCCATTGTATAGCCTTCATCCAGCAGCTGGTGGGAGTAGAAGCAGACACCCACAGCTGAACCTTGAACTGAACTGGAATTCAGTTGCAGAGAAGGAGGAGTGATGAGCAAAGGGATCCAGACCAGGCGGGTGAAACCCACAGAAACAGCTGACCTGAACAACATGGAGCTCTTGGTCCCCAGACTGATAGCTGGGAAACCAGCATGGGACTGATCCAGATCCCCTGAATGTGGGTGTCAGTGAGGAGACCTTGGAAATCTATGGGACCTCTTGTAGTGGATCAGTACTTATCCCTAGCATGAGAATGAACTTTGGTAGCCCATCCCACATGGAGGGATACTCCCTGAGCCTAGACAAAAGGGGGTTGGCCTAGGCCCTATCCCAAAGAATAAAACAGAATTTGAAGACCTCCCTATGGAAGGCCTCACCTTCCCTTGTGAGCAGAAGGGATATGGAATAGGTAGGGTTTTAGTTGGGGGGGCAGAGGAGGAGGGGAAGGAAAGGAACCTGGGTTTGACCTGTAAAATAATTTTCTTTCTAATTAAAATAAAAAAATTAAAAAATATTTTTATACCAAAGATATTTTTAAATTATTTCATTAAAAAAGTGTGTGTGTGTGTGTGTGTGTGTGTGTGTACAGTACAGCTGTGTGTTTATGTGTGTGTGTGTGTACAGGTATGTGTATACAGATATGTGTATGTGTGTTTGTGTATGTGTGTTTGTGTGTATGTGTGTTTGTGTGTGTGTACAGGTGTTTGTGTGTATGTGTGTTTGTGGGTGTGTACAGGTGTTTGTGTGTATGTGTGTTTGTGGGTGTGTATTTGTGTGTATGTGTGTACAAGTATGTGTGTATATAAAGGTGTGTGTATGTATGAACAGGTGTGTATATGTGTGTGTATGTGTGTTTGTATGTGTGTTTGTGTGTGTATGTGTGTACAGGTGTGAGTGTGTGTGTGTGTGTGTGTGTGTGTGTGTGTGTGTGTACAGGTATGTGGAGGACAGAGGTAAACTTCAGTTGCCAATCCTCAGGAGTACTCATTACCTTATTTTGTAAGACACAGTCTCCCTGGAGTTTTCTAGGTAGTGGCTGTCTCACTGGAGTTTGCCTGGCAGTCTAGTGTGGCTACAGAACAAGCATTGGGGATCCCCTTGTCTCCATGCTTCCCCCGTTCTGTGATGACAAGCCCAAGTGAGCATGCCTGGCTCTTTCACATGGTTTTTGGGCCTAAACTCAGGTCTCCATGCTAGCAGGACTTTACTACCCAGTGATGTCCCAAGCACAGCAGTCTTAACTTGTAAAAGAAACTTTGGAATACCAGTTATGGTCTTCGTGTTTAAAGTTCAACTTTAAATTTATTTTCATAATGCATTTTGGCCAGTGCCGGCAATGAGGGGAAGATGCTGGCAGTTGATGGAGCTGGCCGTTTTACTGCTGCTTGCTGAGAACACGGATGTTCTCTGGAAGATCCTGAGAGGGCTACTCCATAAGCTTTCCAGAGGCTGATGCATGACTAATTAATTTCAAACTCCACTCAGAAGTGAGCCTGTCTTAACATTTCAAATAACCTCCTAACTCGGGTATGGGTTTAGCTTTCCATTCATTTTCAGTGTCCGACTCAAGTACCACATTCATGGTGCAGAAGGAGACCTTAGCTCTTCCAACTCCATCTAAGAATAGGATGGGTGTAAAGGAGGCAGTCTTAGCCTTCCCAGGATAAAAAGCTTGTAGCCAAAAAAGGAAAGCCTTGCCTTCCTTGAAATACCTTTTTCATGTGGTATGAATCACATGTGAGGTTTTGCCCCCCGCAGGAGTCAGGGAGCCTTTGTCATACCCAGTTATTTGTTGTGGTGTTGTGTTATTTCTTAAGAAAACCACACAACTTCTACATCAAATAGTAACCCTTACTAATGAAGCTCTTGCTTGATAATTAATGAACTAGCCTCACCAATGTGGTTAGCTCCCAGAGTGATGAGGTAGCAAGGTATTGAAATGGTGTCTCAGATTAGCACCTAGGGTTGGTCAGCAGTTTCTGAGCCTATCAAGTCAAGTGACACATTTTTGTCATATGGCCCAGTAATCATATTCTTGTGTAGCAACACATACATACATACATACACACACACAGCATGCAGAGAGACAGACAGACAGGCAGGCAGGCAGGCAGGCAGGCAGGCAGACAGTCTCATGAAGCCCAAACTGGCCTTGAACTTGCTATAAACCAAAGGATAACTTTAGTCTGCTGATTCTCCAGCCTCCACCTCCCAGATGCTGGGATTACAGGAGTGTAGCATCATTCCTGATTTGGCAGTTATGTTTGGCTTCATGGCACCTTGACTTTAGCTCTATTAACATTTGAGCCAGATAATTCTTGTGGAAGAGAGTGGCCCTGCACATTCCAGGATGGCTTAAAGGATCTATAGCTTCTACCCATTGCATACTAAGTATCACAGTCCATTCTCCCAGTCTTGATGAAAATGCCTCTAGACATTGTGAACATCCCAAGGGAGAAAACTTGCTGTAAATCATATCACCTCTGCTTATTAAGCCCAGTGTATCTGGGTCTCCTTTTAGTCCCTCATTACTTTAGATTTTCCTAGAAAGGGCATCTTCAGATACCCTACTACAGGGGACTGTTACTCTAGGAATAACCTAGTGCCATCTTGATGAGAATCACCTGGTGTCCCATAAGAAGGAGGCTTTCTTGGTTCTACCCCACACTCTTAGAAGCAGAATACACAGAAGTAGAACTGAGAAATGGACATTTCTAATCAGTGTCCTGGGAGATGCTCATGAAGGCTAACATTTTAAAACTATAATAGTGTTCTTGCAGTTAATAGGCATAATGTGGTTTCAGCAGTTCTTCTGCTCTTCACATTCCTGCTTTCTCTGTTGAAGGAATGGGAGGTAGGAGTTCATTAGTTGGTCTTCGCAGGGTCCTCATGAGGTGAGCAAAAGTGCATCCCAGGAGTGATAGGCCTGAAAGACCCCCGAAGAGGTACTTTCGTAGAAGGAGACCCGTACCCAGGAACCAGCGAGACCACGAACTTGGATGCAAATAGCAAGAGGCTTTATTGGAGATACGGGTACCCGGGCGACTTAGCTTCTGTGAGGCCAAGCGCCCCGAGCCAAGGGAAAGGGGTCCTTATATAGGGAAAAAGGTGCAAGCTAGAAGCAGGGATTCTATTGGATAATTCTAATGAGGCATTGTACAGAGCTATTCCCATTGGTCAATGTAAATGAGGCGCTATACAGGGTTATTCAAATGAGGCGAAGTACAGAGTTATTCAAATGAGGTGAAACACAGAGTCTTTCAAATGAGGCGAAATACAGAGTCATTTCTATTGGATGGTTCAAATGAGACAGAGCCATTCCAGATCAGCATATTCTCAAGGTTTGGTGTCTGGTACAACAGACTCAATTCCCCCCCTCCGCGTCCAGATGGCTGACCTTGGGGGCGGAGACCTTGGGACGGAGTGTTTCTCATCAGGTGGGGGTGTGGGGGCGGGGCCCCGGGCCGGCCTAACTGGTGCTCTCGCCCTCGGGCCAACGCACCTGGTGCTCGCCCTCGGGCCGGCCCACCTGGTGCTCGTTGCTCGGCCCCAGCCCCAGGGCGCGGTGCCAGGCAGGGCGGGCCGGGGGCACGAGCCCTGCCGGGGTGAAGGCTTGGGAGGCCCCGGCAGCTCCGCGGCCCCCGTGTCCTTGGCCTTGGAGGTGGCTCCCCGCTCGCAGCTCCTGGACAAGCAGCACCGCTGCTCTCCCAGCTCAAGTTCCCTTTCCAGGCGCCGCCCCAACTGCATTCTCCAGCCCCTGGCCGAACCCTGGCCCTGCCCTGCTCAGTCCCCACCGCGCTGCCCTCAGTCAACTGCTCCTCCCGCCTGCCCCAGAGAGAACACCCAGCACTGGCACAGGCGGGGAAGACAGAGGGGCAGGGGGCATGCAGAAGCATTCTGAGCGGGTCTTTCAATGCCCAAGTGAGCAACTTACAGTGATAGAAGGTTCAGTTGTAGTCTTGGCTTGTCTGTGACTGTGATAGGAGACTCATACAGTGCATGAAGTGAGAAGTCCCAGGTCAGCTCCTTTCATTTTGCATTTGAGAAACTAGAGGCCTAAAAAGTAATCTGCCTACATTCAAGCAGCAAGTGAATCACCAATTTAGGCCTAGCCTATTCTTTTATGAATTAATTCAATTAATATTTACTGAAAAACCTGCATTGAGGCCAGTAGAGATCCAGACACAGGGAAATCCATGGTAGTTAAAAACATGACTTTTGTTTCCATGGATACAAGCAAATAGATCTAAGCAGTGATGCTTAGATGGCGGCTGTGAGAAGTAACTGGTGTGTGAGAAAGATGGCTCTCTGATGGGAGACTATGTGTAAATGCTAGCTGAGGGGGATGGAAAAGTATGTCATAGGGAGTGGTTAAGCTGGTATCTGAAGGTTGCAGATATAAAAACAGTTCCATGAGGAGCAAACACCATATGCCAAATCTTGATACTGAACAGATGTGTGAAAAGTCTGAAGAACTAAAACACAGGGAATCCATTTTTTTTTTTTTTTTTGGTTGTCAGTATTGTTTTTGAGATAAGGGCTCATCATGTAGGCCTGGCTGTCTGGAACTAACTATGCAGACCATGTGGCCTCCAATTTACAGAAACCAGTCTGTTTCTGCCTCTGTGAATGCTGGGGTTAAAGGCACATATCTCCATGTCTTGCTCAAACACAAGGAATCTTAAGTTGTAAGAATTAGAGGCTTTTATACTCCTGGAATCCAGTTGTAGAGAGGGAGGAGGGATGAGCCAAGGAGCCAAGACCATGCTGGAGAAACCCATAGAAACAGTTGACCTGACCTAGTGAGGGCACAGAGATCCTAGTCGTAAAGCTGGAGAACCAGCATTGGACCAAAGGAAGCCCTCTGAATGTGAGTGCCAGCTAGGAGGCCTGGGAAATCTATAGGACCTCTAACAGTGGAGCCATTGTTTATCCCTAGTGCATAAATGGACTTTGGGAGCCCTTTCCTTGTGGAGGGATACTATTGAAGCCCAGATATGGGAAGGAGGGCCTAGGCCCTCCCCCAAAGGATATGACAGGCTTTGATGATCCCCTGTAGACGGCCTCACTGTCCTTGGGTGTGTGTGGGGATGGGGGGGTTGGGGGTATCGGTGGGGGGCATGGGAAGATGGGAAGGAGAGGGAACTGGGATTGATATGTAAAATAAGATTGTTTCTAAAATAAGAAGACTGAAAAAAAGAATTAGAGGCTTTTATATGATCATAAAAATGAAGATAATAATTTTTATTCTAAGAGCAGTAGATATTACTGAAATACTTTTTGTTTTCTAAGAGTGCTATTAACTTTTTTCCTATTTTGTTCAAGTGCATTCCTTCTCTAAGTTGTTAGTTTTTCTTTTTCATGAGAAGTTGTTGAATATTGTCAGATTAGGGACTGGAGAGATGACTCAGAGGTTAAGAATATTGTCAGATTTATTTTCAATATTTGTTAAGATGGGAAAGTGACATGAGCCTTTCACCCTACTGACAGCATACATCACATTTATTGATTTGTGTAAGTGGAACTATTTTGTCTTATGGTTTATGGTGTTTTTTCTTTTTTCTTTTTTATAAAGCTGTTGAACTGAGTTTTCTAGGACTTTACTGAGTAGTTACACATACATGCACATTGGTTTATGATTTTCATGGCATGGGGAACTTTTTCTGGCTTTCCTATCAGAGTGATATTGGCTTTGATGGATGAGTGTGGAAACAGTCTTTCCACATCAGTTTTGGGAAGAGTTTGAGAAGCAATGCTGTCAGTTGCTCTTCAATTCAAGAGTGAAATTATCCTTTTCCATATTTTATTTTTTGGGGGAGATATTTTACTATGATTTGCTCTCATTTTTCACTATTCATGTTTTATCTTTCTTCCCTTTTTTTGATAGGTTGTATGCCCTAGGAATTATCCTACTTCTAGATTATCCAATCTTATGACCTATAATTGTTCATAGAAGTTTTTAGGATTCTATATTTCTTTGTTATCAGTCATAATAAGTTTTCTTGCATTTCTCATTTTATGTAAATCTTCTCTTTTGTTGTCTAGACAAAGATCTTTCAGTTTTATCTTATAAAAATATTTCACTCCGTGAGTTCGCGGCCAGCCTGGTCTACAGAGCGAGTTCCAGGACAACCTCCAAAACAATACAGAGAAACCCTGTCTCAAAAAACCCAAAAAAAATCATTGATGTTTCTAGATGACTTCATTTACTTATACTTCAACCATTATTTCCTTTCTTCTATCAACTTTGGGCTTAGTTTGATTTTCCGATTCCTTAACATAAGAAGTTGATTTGTGTGTGCTTTCTTAATGTACAGTTTATTTCTAAAAACTTTTCTTGTATTACCTTGTTGCATCCACACTTTTTTTTTTTGGTTTTTGAGACAGGGTTTCTCTGTGTAGCTTTGGTGCCTGTCCTGGCCCTTGCTCTGCAGACCAAGCTGGCCTAGAACTCACAGAGATCCACCTGACTCTGCCTCCCAAGCATCCACATTTTTTGTTGTTTCTGATGTCACTGTCTCAGTGGAAGAGGATGTACTTAATTTCTACCTAGTTTTGAATTTTTTTCTCAGTTTTCTTCCATTTTCAATTTCTAGTTGTGTGGTACTGCTGATGGAAAATATTAATTAATATAATTTCAGTAATTCCAAGGTTACTAAAACTTGCTTTGAGTTCTAAAAGATAATTTACCCTAGAGATTCCCCTGTGTGTGCTGCTGCCAAACAGAGTTCAGTACATGTCTGTTAGCCTATTTGTTCTAAAGATCAGTTCAGATCCAATGGTTCCTCATGGTTTTCCTATTTGAACGGTCTGCTTATTGTTGAACTGGGATATTAACAGTCTTCAACTATGATTATTTCTCCCTTTGTATCTGTTAATATTTGCTTTATGTCCTCAAGAGCTCTGCTGTTGTCTGTAGATGCATTAATGAGGAATACATTTCTTGTAACACAGCTGAACTTCTTTCATGTCACAGTTCTTAGCTTAAAGAATGTTTGTTGTGATGTAACTGGGCCTATTTCTACTCCCCTTTGTTTCCCACTTTAAAATCTTCCATCATCTCTTACTTTCAATGCAACGGTGTCCTTAAAAGTGAAGAGATTCTCTTGTAGATAGCAAATACTTGGGTCTTTCTTGGTATTCAGTTAGCTTTCCTATGTCTTTTGACTGGTGTTTAATCCCTGTACATTTAACGTAATTGTTACAATTGCTGTTTAGGAACTGCTTTCTGGCTGTTTTCATGGATTCATCATTCATTTCTTGTTACCTAATGTTTTCTTGCTTTGATTCTTTCTGCCTTCCCTTTTCTGTAAGTGCTCTTTTGTGTTGGGAGGGCTACATAAAACAACATTTTAACTGGCATCAAAACTTTGATCTTATATGAACGCTTGGCATTTTCCCCTCCTACATATATGTTTTTTTTGATGTAAATATTTACAACTTTCCTTATTTCGTAACCACTACAAATTATGTGGCTGAAATTCTTTTCAGCATTTTTATATTTTGACCTCTATCTCAGAGGTCTAATAACATTACTGCACTTGCAATATTGGGGTGCTCTCAATTAAGCCATGTGCTGTGTTTTACCAGGGAGTCTTATACTTTCATATGTTTTCATATTTATAATTAATATCCTTTGATTTAAGCTGGAAGAACTCCCTTTAACACTTCTTGTCAGCAGTTCTTGGCAACAGATCTTTTGAAATCATCCAGTTGGTGAAGGCTGCTATGGTCATGGAAAAGCAGGTCACTGAGAACCTCAGTAGATTCTGCCAAGTCATTGATTCCACAGGCCCTGCCTTTCCTTATTCCGGCTGTTTCTAGATGTCTCCCCAGTGATTTGTGTGAGTCAGAACTACAGCAAACCCTTTGCAAGGCAGAGGAACCTGTGGATTCGCTTCATCTGTTTTCCTGTGATGGGACCCCACAGGCTTGGGGTCTTCCAGTCTTGAATTGTGCGAGTCTAGGGGATGGGACAGTGCAAACAAAATGAAACTGTTGCTTCAGTATCGGTTTTTATTTTACAATATAATTACATCATTTCCTTTCTCTCCCTCCAAATCCTACTATATGCCCTCCCTTGCTCTCTGTCTAATTCATGGCCCCTTTTTCTTCAATTGTTATATGTGTACACACACACATGTATATGTATATATCAAAATATGTAAGTATAACCTGTTTGGTCTGTTTAACATTACCTATTTATATTCATTTTTCAGGGTTGATCCTTTGGTATTGAATAATCAGTTGGTGTACTCTTCCCTGGGGAAGACTATTTCTCAGTATCCCTTAGTTCCCTGTAGTTCTCTGTGTACCACTGAGACCTCATGAGCTTCTTCCTTCCCAGCTAGCAGCATAGCAATTGGTGTTGTCCTTGTTCACATCATGTTTAGGAAGCTATGTTGGTGAGACTTTGTGGTTGTAGCTTCTGAAACTGCTAAGAGACACAATCTCACAACAAGCTCCCTGTCTCCCTGGCTTTTACTGTCTTTCCAAAATGATTCCTGGGCCTTAGCTTCAGGAATTATATTGTAGACGTATCACTTGTTCCTTGTTCCACAACTCTGCATTCTGATTAGTTGTATTTTCCTGTAACGGTCTCTGTTACAAAGAGGAGTCCCTTTGATGCAGGGTTAGGAGTATACTCTTTTCTGGGCATAATGACAAATATTTAGAATGTAGTTAGAAACCATGATGGTTTAGTAAAATGATGAATGTTTCTAATCTTTTTACCTCATTAGCCTTAGGATTTTGTCTCATTTGCCTATGTTTCTTAAATAGTCTCCTGAGCTATTCTAATACAGTTTGTAGATAGCTAATTTTGGTTGGTGTGTGTGTGTATGTTGCACACAAGTGTGAGTGGTGATGAGGAAAAGACAGGGATATGATATTCTGCTATTTAGTCTCATGTTACTTGCATTGAAATTTTTTAAAGTGTGTGTTGTGTGTGTGTCTAACATAATAAAAACTGTTGTTTAAACATTTTGGCTTCGAGAAGCAGATTAAAATAGTAACTTTACATCTTTTTAAAAAAATGTTATTAGTATGTTTTTTAACCAATAAAATCCAATTTGTACTGCCTATATATTTCTCTCTGTGTGGCCATTCATTGGAGCATTGCCAACTGACTCTTTTTACCCTGGCAGCCACTAATTGTCAATAGCCCCTCAACTAGGGATAGGGACTTGTGAACACCACCATGATGGAGTGTTTATTGGTCTCATCTTGTGCAATCAATCACTGTGAGTGCAGTGGCCCTCTCATGTCCAGATGACATGCACAGCAGCCCTTTCTGACTGCCTTTTCAGCACTGCCCTTCGTTCACACTTCTTTTACATCCAAGAGTTCATTTCTATTAGTGATTCCTGTAAGGCCCTTCATTGTTATACAATACCTTAGGGAATTTGCATTCAACTATTTTTGTTGTTGTTTTTGGAATGTTACCTAGATCCAACTGTTCTCCTTATCAGTGTTGACTAGTAAAACACCAATTTCAAGACAAAGTTAATGTATTTATTAATGTATGTATGACTGAGATTTTCTGGTCACTGTACTACTTTAGGTAGAATTGTGCATTCTCTATTTTTGTCCTTTTAGAGTAGGACATATAACATGTATTTCATTTATTGATCGTTTCCAGCATAGTTACCATTTCCACCCATTTTTTTTTTTTAAAAAACAGTTTCTAGCATGTAACAATGACCTGTAATTCAAGAGGTATTCAGGTTGTTTCTTCTTAAATACATGTTTGCTTACTGAAAGATCAACTTTGTATTCTAGATGACCACTCTCATATATTTTAAAGCTCGCTTAGTGGACTGGCGATGTTACCCAGTGGTAAAGCATTTGCCTAACATGTGCAGGGTTCTAGATTTGATTCCCAACACCAGAAAAACAGCACAAATGAAAACATTACCTATATTTTTAAGGAGCTAATATACCAACTAGAACCATTACATTTGAAGGTGATGAGACTCTTGCCCATTTGAACAGCTTCTTCTTCTGAAACTTGTGTAATTTCTTTTTCCTTTGTAGAAGAGCAAGGAACAGGTTTCCCCCATCTTTATTCATATTAAACTTTGTTTCAAATCAAAGAAGAGAAATAAAAATGAAGCAAGGCTATTTATTATACATAATTTTAGTAATGCCACTGAATGAGAAAAAACATCCTGAGCTTTATGGAAATGATTACCCAGCAATCACTGCTCCAATATCATCATTGAATATGTGACTGTGTTGTTCTCTTCCCAAGCCCCTTGTATGGCATGGGCCTGTTGGGAGGATGTCCAGGGGAGACATGTGAGCTGCCCTTGGTTTGGGTTGGTGCAGATTTATGTTAATCAGTTCAGATTCCTTCTGGAGTTTCCTACGACTCATCAGATGGCAGGGGAAGTCCAGAGGATTGTTTTACATGTCAAACCCAGTTCCCTCTCCCTCCCCTCCTCCCCTGCCCCCACCTATACCCTTTCTGCTCCCCAGGGAGGCTGAGGCCTTCCATAGGGGGTCTTCAGAGTCTGTCATATCCTTAGGGATAGGGCCTAGGCCCTCCCCCGTGTGTCTAGGCTGAGAGAGTATCACGCTATGTTGAATGGGCACCCAAAGTCCATTCCTATGCTAGGGATAAGTACTGATCTACTACAAGAGGCCCCATAGATTTCCCATGTCTCCTCATCTCCTCATTGACACCCGCATTCATGAAGTCTGGATCCGTCCTATGCTGGTTCCCCAGACAATCATTCTGGGGTCCATGAGCTCCCCCTTGTTCAGGTCAGTTGTTTCTTTGGGTTTCACCAGCCTGGTCTTGACCTCTTTGCTCATCACTCCTCCCTCTATGCAACTGGATTCCAGTTCAGTTCAGTGTTTACCTGTGGGTGTCTGCTTTTGCTTCCATAAGCTACTGGATAAAGACTCTAGGATGGCATATAATGGGGAGGATTTAAAGTAGCCTCTCCTCTGTTGCTTAGATTGTTAGTTGGTTCTTTTGGGGGTCTGACTAAGGAGAAGTGAAAGAGAAGTAAACTTAATTGGGTATAGAAGGATGGATTACTGTGGTTCTCAGTCATTTGTGTATCCACTAAAGCTATTACATGTAGGAACGGCATTCAGGAATTGTCTCAGAAACTCTGCCAGTTCACCTGGAGTGTGTGTTGTGAACATTCAGGGCTAAAGATTATATCTTGGGATGTATCTTTTCCATGATATCAAGTCCAGGAAGAGGGAAGAGCTTGAAGTGATGGATCCAGAAACTTATTTATGGGGAAGAAAAATAGAGAAGTTGTCAGGCAGCTAAGTAGTAAAAACAGTATTTGCTCCAGGATTTTCTAACACTTGCTGTTTTTGTTGGCATTTAAACACTTTGTGGTGATTTACCTTTGCATTGATTTTGTATTTATATTGTTTTCCTTTTCACAAGGAAGGCTCTCAATATGTACAGAGTTCAGGCTCCGTGAAACACGGGTTCTCCTTGAAAATCACATGCCAGAACAAAGCTTTTATGTATTCAATTAGGTTGAGTTGCCTATTACTTTTAAAAATGACTTATTGAGAAACAATGTGTTTCCCTTAAGTTTTCTTTTTACATTATTTTCTGTATAAATTGTGGGTAGAATTCAGGCTGTTTTTTTTTTTTTTTCTAAACAGGGCTTATGGCTGTTTAAAAAGGCACCAAATATAAATTCTTCATGATTATTACTCATATACAAAGCTGTATATTATAGCATCAAGGGTAAAAATCATTGTGTGTCAGATGAGGTAGGTGGGTGGCGGGGGAGAGGAATTCATTTAATCATGCTTTTATAATTGAACATTGGCATTGATTCAAATATTTTGTCTTGTTATACATTTTTGGTTTAATTCTTTCCCCAATGTTACCTGCATTTTTTTCTATTAAATACAGCAACATGATAAAGATTGCAATATAAGCTAACTCATTCTAAGGACTTTAAGGAATGCCTTTCTGTCTAGTAACTTTACATTTAGGAGTGAACATAATTGTAATTTTCTGGCCCCTTTTAGTTGTACATTACATGAAGGTGTTGAATTTTAAGTTCTGAATCACCATAGGTGGCACCTTGCTCTATGAAGTGGGGTGGGGGGGGACTCTGTAGGTGTTTTTAAAATTGCCTCTGTGTAATTAAACAATTAGTGGTTAGAACACAGGGATAGCTTTGAGTTTCTCTGAGAGTCTCACTTCATCCTTGGAATGAACGTATGCCCCCTTCCTTCCCATAGAGTAAAGTCACTTCTGGGATGCTAAGTCAAGTCTGGAGGCTGGAGCATAGCACATGCCTATTTTGTGCCCTCTAGGGTGACTCTGTTCTGTTTTCTGTTTCATGTCATGTGCCCTCATCTGTGGTGTGTTCTTTATAAAGTTCCATAAAGAGAAATGTCCATGCTAGGATTGGGGAATGGTTTACCATGTCATCTACGGTCCAAGACAGTTGTGATAAATTTGATCTCACCCCCAGTTCTTATTTATACACTAAGTCTCTATTTAAAGGGGAGTGTTCTAGGCTCCCTATCTTAGGGTACAAATCATTCTAAAATGGAAGCAACAATGAGTTCATATTACCATTTGACACTTCATAAAAATCACCATGTTTTTAAGGTAAAGTGCTTTTATTGGATCTAATAGAAAAGTAATGTTCATTTTAGAACAAAAATTCCATTTTTTTCTGTTTTGCCATATTATTATGTTTAATCTTTACCTGTTATAGTGTATTGGATCAACAAATCACACTGGTTTGACATTTAGTATTAGGATTAATCAACAAATTATACTTTGATGTTACCAATTTTTAATTGCAGAGGTGGTATAGAAATGGACTACTAGATAAAGTTCTGTTGCAATCTATAAAATTAAGTTCAATTCCCTGCACAGATTAGCTATAGATTAGAGATCTGTGGTGAGTGCCTTACATACACACACACACACACACACACACACACACACACACACACACGAGAGAGAGAGAGAGAGAGAGAGAGAGAGAGAGAGAGAGAGAGAGAGAGAATTCTTTAAACCAGGAAATGCTAAGAGATTCTTTTATTTTGAGACAAACTCATGGCTTGTTATTTGACTTCAAGTGTCCAAAGTATATCTACTGAAAATCTACCCTGCTTGTGTAAGTTCTAGCACAGGATGACGGCATTAGAGCTAACAACATTGGAATCTTTCTTGGCGTTACAAAGCCTGGTCACTGAATTTATGTACAGGGTCTGTAGGACATAGTGCTTTGAAGTCCTGGCAATAACCCTTTTGGGAAGGCACATAATTTGTTTGATGGAACCGTCTCCTTGCATTATATCACACAAAAGCCTTCTTAAAGACTCTTAAGCAAGAGCACAGAAAATTAACGAGCTTTGTGTAGTGCAAATTGGTGTCAAGAATGAAAATGAAGGCCCTGTATTTTCCTAAGCCACACCCCTTAGTCAGGGTATATAAAGGCGGCCTGAGACCAGAGAGTCCATCACACTCACTCCCCTCCTACCTAAGCCATCCACTCCTCACATCATGTACTACACCGACTTTGAGGGCTCTGTCTTCCCAGGCTGCTACTGGGGCAGCTATGGCTACCCTCTGGGATACAGCGTTGGCTGTGGCTATGGCAGCACCTACTCTCCAGTGGGCTATGGCCTTGGCTATGGCTACAACGGCTGTGGGGCTTACAGAAGATACTGGCCCTACGCTCTGTACTGATGTGCTACGGTCTCCCTGGTGTAGATTCATCCCTTCGTGAAGGCTGAGGGTACCTCTAGGTTCCAGCTTTACCTTCTTCTTCCATTCTCGCTTGCTCATCAACCTCTTCCCAGAAGCTGCGTTTCACATCCTACAGCTGAGTCTCAAACCCAGGACCTGAAAATCTAGATGATGCCTCAAGCTGCCTCCTCTGGATGCTGTTTACTGGGACTTCTTCAGAAGTTTGGCAATCATCGTGTCCTGCATTGCTTTTGAAGTTTTCAAGACTCCCACGATTCCCTGTCAGGGTGAAGCTGCGGATGTGTCTGTCAAATTCTCAATAAATTTGTCTCAGCTTGCATAATGTTTCCATCCTTGAGTGGCGTTTCCTTTTTTTTTTTTTTTTGGTATGTGCATATTTTCTGATACATTGACTGGGGGAGGGAAACAGGGTTATTTTTAATCACTTAGCCTTGGGAGTCTGAAGAGGCAAACAATCCTTGATCCTGTGTGATAAATTGGCAAGAGGGTGGTTACTGGTCCTGAAAAAAGTTGCTTATCTGAGCCTTCCCCGTGCTGTGAATTAATGTGGCATGGTAGCTGGGCGAGAATAAGACAGCAAAGGAGGATTTTTCTGAGTCTGACCCCTCTCCTGTCCAGGGTGCTCCTGGTCTTGTTTGGCCTCCCACTGCCGTCTCACTATTTCTGTCTGACCCTAAGAAAACTAACACAGGAGCAACTTTCACAGTTATTCTGTGTTATTGTAGATGAAACTCAGTGTGATCTCTCTCCCAGGGAATAATGATTGCAGAATTTAGCACCGCGTCCCCTCTTTAAGGACTCTGGAGCATTAAGTAATAGAGAAGGTACACACATCCTTTGGGAGCCTGAGATTCTGTTAAGTGAAGTGATAAATCCCCTGTATCAAATCATCTTAGATGTCGACTTTATAGCTTAGAGGCGCACAGGTTAGAGACAACGATGGGAAGCGTCTTAATCTTTGAAGAATCAATACCAGGTAGTAAGCTCCACTATTAAACGATATGAGCTATAACAAATGAGTATCTCTGAAGATATATCAGCCTTTCTTTCTATTCCATTAGAGAAGAGAGCTATAGCTCTTTTATAAGACGTGTCGAAAATGTCTCAATCCTCCTATTGGAAATATTTTGGGTATGGTGCAAACATTCTCAGCGATGGGCAATTCGGCTGAGTTCTGCATTTTTACTGACTGCCTGCAAATGCTTTTGTTGCACATTACTTACCTCAAGAGGTAAAGACCGGAGCGATCACTTCAGAAGAGAATTTTCTTCACCTCGTTCCATCCAATGGACGCCTTTCAGCAAACATTAAAGTCAAGGCTATCTAGTAGCATATTGTTTTCTTTTTAACAACAGCAGACATTGTCATTGCCAATGAACCCTCCAGTTCATTCTAGTAGCCACAATTTGCTGACTCAGGCTAAGAACTATGAACTAGATAAACCCACAAGATAGAATAGAGTAAAGAGAGATTTTAAAACAGAGATCTAAATCAAGTAATTGGGATGAGGAGATAGACTGATTTGGGATGACGATTGACTGCTATAAGGTTTTGGGTTCAAGAGATACCAGAGAGGTTCTGATCCAGGGTTTCTGAAACAGAAGTATGTAGGGGAGTGGTCTGCATACTGACGTGAAATATAGATTCTCATGCCTCACCCTCAGGGACTCTGGCTTGGTCCACATCTGTATAAGGTCCAGGGATTCTGAAGCTTTAAGTTAACATCTCAAGGATTCTAGAAGGGATTTGGCAGTTTAAGAAACATTGTTTTGGGGCTACTCTCTCTCACTCTACACATACACACACAAACACACACACACACACACACACACATATACACACAAATGAAAATACATATACCCAATATCTGTCTATCTGTCTGTCTATCCATTTGTCTATCATCTTTTCTTTTCATCTCATTCTTTTCCTTCTTCTACCCACCTTATCATGCCAACACAGAACGAAGCTTGCACCTCAAAGGGAATAAGAAATAATATTTTTTTCTTTCACCAACTAGGAATGACTGTGGCCAGAAAACAGATTCACATTGTCCCCAAGTAACGTGTTTCAACATAGGAAGAATTCCATGAAGCTTTTTACCTGAAGGATAAAAAAGAAAATCCTAAATCAAGGCATGCTTTGACTATGTTGGTGGGGCTATCAGGAAGGTTTACAGCAGAGTGGGGGAAGTTTCTGCTGTAGGTTTCAGATGCTATTTAGTGGCTGCGTTCTTAGCTTTTGGGATGATGGAAGCTTGTGATCTGCTAAAAATGCTCTCCAAAGGTTTTATGTGATCATCAAGATGTTAAAGCAGGCACAGAGCTGGACAATCAGTGGCTATTAAGGAGACTAAAGATACTTTGGCTCTGAATCTGTAACTTTCTGTCGTTGAACATGAAGTTCTAATCAGCTAATCAGAAAACAGGTGCGGCTTCAGTGATTCTTCTGGGAGCATCAAGTTCAGGGCCATCTGTAAATCTGAGCCTCGATAAAGGAAAACCATTTACTTAGAGATTCTACCTCCTGCAAAGACAAAGGCAGAGGGAGGGTGAGGTCACACTCAGGAAGTATAGTGTATGCATTAAGCGCCACATGTATGATGGGGGCCTGTCAATCTCAGTTCACTGGCAGCTGCTGGAATGTTTCAAATTGGAGATTCTTTCTGGATATCATGACTACAAGTGTTCAAAAAAGAGTTGCATGTTAGAGATTGAGTAGACTAGTATATTGGAGCCAGATGCCATGATATGCTATATTATTAGGAGGTTTGTGTGTTGACACTTTGTTATGTAATAAGACTGTGTTGTGCAGTATGTGAAGTAATCTGACTTTCTTTTTGGTTTTAAGGATGGATCACAGGCCCCAGGGATACAAGAAAAGAGCACTCCCGCTGTGACACACTATGGCTCGCAGTTGTTAATCTCTTTAAGACTAAATTTTACTTTGACCACTCATGGATCTTTAAAAAGTATACATATCAGCCAGTCAGTGTGGCGCACACCTTTAATCCCAGCAGTCAGAAGGCAGAGGCAGGCGGATCTCTGTGAGTTTGAGGCCAGCCTGGTCTACAAAGCTATACAGAGAAACCCTGTCTTAAAAAAGTACACATATCAAGAGATAACACTTGTGAATCTAATGAGAGAGAGAAAAAAACTTCTTTGGTGCCTGAGAATCTGAGTTGAAGATATTCAAGTAATTTGTGTTACCAGTTCAGAAAAATCATAGACCCATATTTAAATCTTTTTATTTTTCTGTCCGTTTCAGGCTCCTCTGTTAAGTGTGAATGTATGAACTAAGATGATTCACTTATACAGATGGAGACATCATAAAATTAAAACAACAAATACATTTTTATAGGTAAATTTGCATAAATAACAGCCAGTGCTCTTAACCACTGAGCTATCTCTCCAGCCCCTCCAAATATACAGTAGATTTGATGCTATGCTTGGGCTCAGTGGTGCTCTTCGTAGAGTGTAGCTTGGTTTTGCTAGTGGCAGGTCTGCTTGGCTCTGAGCTGAGTTAGGTTCAGTGCTCTGCATCCAGAGGGGGACTCACTATAGGCAATTGGATTGCACTTCAATTTGATCAGTAAACATAGAAAAGATGGTAAGCATCAATTTGCTAACATCTTATAAATCATCCTGAATCCATAGTCATTGGAGGCTTGCAAGCCTCATGCATGTGTGGTTTATGATGTAGGGTCCTATCTCAAAGTCACACAAATTGATTTTTCTCTGATAGCTTAGCATTTACTTCTTCTAACTGTATAACCATGATAAGTGTAATTGAGTTCCCTGAGGGATGACGGTTGTAGAACTGGAAGTTATTATTTTTATTTGAATATTGAAATCTTCTTACTTTAGAAGAATCTATCTATCATCTATCTATCTATCTATCTATCTATCTATCTATCTATCTATCTATCTATCTATCATATCAATCTCTCTTCTATCTGTATATATAGCTACATCAATCAATCAATCTATCTATCTATCTATTTATCTATCTATCTATCTAGAGAAAGAGAGATCCTTTTTAGATGAACCCTAGCATTTTAGAATTCTCTGATGAGTTATGAACTGAATAATTGTACTCTCAGTCCTCTCCTAAACCTCAGACAGTGTGATTTACACTCTCTTTATTGTTTTCTTACTTGTTTCCTCTCACAGCCACCTTCTCTCTATAAAAGGAGAGAGTTTTGAACACTCCAAGGTTCTTTAGAGCTTATTTTAAACATGTCCACAATCTACAAATCAAAACCATCTCCCATGTCTTTGATTATATGTGTCCCATTTTAAGGCTTTCTATCCATCTCAGGAAGCCCCTCTGCACTGGTCATTAGACTCTGCAACTCCTTGTTTACTTGGCAGGAATAACTCAGCAGTGGCAACTGAATATGAAAATGTTAATATCTAGTTACCCACCTGGGTTCATTCTAGTGTTCTAAAGTCCCTATGAATCTACTGAGCTGTTTTTAACAAAGAATTTGCTGCTCTCTATCTCTGTGAACATTTCCCTAGTGTTCTCTAACGGTTGTTTTTGAAGGTGTGCATCATCTGTCCTTCTCACAAGGTTGGAGAAGTATTCTCTGAGTGGCATTCTGTTTGTGACTAGTGTATCTGCTAACACTGACCTGTAAAGTTGTTTCCCACAAGACAGTCAGGCAACTGAAGACATCAGAATCTGTTAAATGTAAGGCATCCCTTAACCATATGTTTATGGTTTATTGCTTATGCATATAAGAAAAAATAATAACATTGTCCTCACCTTTCATGGTATAGCTTTGTCAAGTTTCTTAATTCCCAGAAAACCAGAGGACTCAAGCTTGCAAGGCAGAATCAGTTCCTAATTGGCTGTGTGAATAGTTTCTCAGTACAGAGGTCAAGAGAGATCCTCCACAGCACAGAGAAACTTACAGCTACAGAATTCATCCTTCTCAAATGGTTTCAGATTTCTTTCCACCTTTCATTTATGTCATGTTTTCCCTAACACCAATAAATACCTAAGGAAGATGATCAAACAATTTACAAAATCAAGTTCTGTTTACTCAATAAAAGTGGCTGGACCACAAGTACTTGCCTAAGTTACCATTTTACTCCTGGGACAAAATTCCAAACAAAAGCTGATGGGGAATGTACTGTGTATGTTTATCTTATTGATTGTTAAATAAAATACTGTTTGGCCAATGAGACAGGAAGTTAGACAGGACTAGGAGTCAAAGAGGATTCTGGGAAATGTAGTAGAGAAGTGCTGATCCAGGCAGGAAGTGACATAGCAAGGAGACTCATGTTTAAGTGAAGGAGAAACAGGAAGGGCCCTCTTTTCCCCTCCGCTCCTGCTCCAGCGGCACGATGTGATCCACCGGCAAGGAGGGACGCCAATAAGGTGTCCGATAATATAAAATATATAGTCTTATATAATATATATATGTCTTATAATATTTATAAGTCTTATAAGATATATAGGTTTATGATAATTAAGACTGAGCTAACAGATGAGAATCCTAGTCATTGGCCAAGCAGCTTTGAACCTAATACAAGTTTCTGTGTATTCATTTGGGCCTAACTCGGGCAGGTGGCTGGCGTAAAGCTCACACGTGGTGGTGGGGCTCAGGCAGCTTTTGGCAGAAAGATTTATTGTAACAAAAAACAACTTTAGGGTGGGGATATTTTTGGCTTGTGGTACCAGGGGACATGGTACATCATAGGGGGAAGGCACAGCACCAGGTTTCCATTGTTAGTAAGGAGAGCATTCATCAGCAGCTATTCACCTATTAGCAGATGATGAAGCCAAAGGAAGGTTCAGAGTGGGTTAGAACCTCCAGCAGTATGGCCTTCCTGGACCACTCCAGCTATCTAGGCTACAGTACCCAAGGTTCTCTCACTTCTCAAAAACAATGCCATAAGGTGGGTACCAAGTGTATAATAAACACAGGGATCTTCTCAGAACTGTTCACATTCAAATCCTAACAGTCTCAAACATGGGAGAAGAAATGTACAGCATTTAAATTAGATAATTTTTTTCCTCAAATGTAATTATTTTCTCATCTAAAGAATGTTCCTCCTTGAACTTTTGATGATGTCAAACAGAAAAAGTAAACTTGAAACTAGAAATGCTTCACCCTTACTGTGATTCTGATATCTGATTTCACAGAATCTCTTTCCACCAAATGGTGACCTTTCTCAGAGATTCAAACTATGGTCGATTTTGTCTAATGGATGTGTTCTGAGGGCATACATGAAAATAAATTATACTTTGAAACCATCTAACAATCTAACCTTCCATCTATCCATCCATCCATCCTTTCATCCATCCATCCATCCAACTTGCCTGTTCATGAATGACAGTTGGTGTATGTCCTTAGAGTAGCATAGTTACTTTTGAGCTGAATGCTTGATTAGAACAAGGTGTTATACTGCTGATTTCTTATGACTCTGCTAATCCTTATTTTAGATGTTTTCACCATTACTTCAAGGTTAAGCAGGAAATAAGCAGAAAAGAGGCAAAAGAAATAAGATTTAATTGATTTCTAGTTTTGTAGCAGGTCATTATTCCTCTTTATAATCACCTATGGTTGGTTTCGTTCTAGGTTCCATAGTTCTAATTACACTCAAACACATATTGAAATGAGAGGGTCTTAGAGACACATTCATGATTTCACAGGTTTGGAGTGGCACAGTAGGACTTCCTGTTGGGTTGTGTTTATTGGAAACGTTTCTGCCTGTCTCCCTATGAGTGAGAATAGACTTCCATTGCTTCCAAAAGAACGGAAAACTGCTAGCCACAAAGGTATGTCACCTGTCTTAGTAACCACTGCATCCTTAAAATACAACATGCCACTTTCAGATATTGTATTGGCTCTTTAGTAAAAAGAATATGAAGGGGAAGTGAAGATGTTTTTAAATCTCTAATCATGGTAATGATATTTTCAAAACTCATTTGTTCAAGCCTGAAAATGACAGTATTTGACTATTTTTTTTTTGGTGGCATTGAGAGAAATCCTATGACTGCATTGAGTTTGAGCTCCACACATCCTTATGACAATGCAGAGATGAGTGCAGCTGATATTTCTCCAGAGTCCACCAAGAGCCTGTAGCAAAACCACTTCACTGCCTTCCCCCAATCAGCTCTTTCGGAGACATTCATTTAACTGTCCCTCAGAATTTTAGAAACATCAAATAGAGAGTATTTTTCGGTACTTTTCTCCATAAATGTCAAAAATGATTTCCTGCCCTGCCTTAGAATGATAAGATGGGTAAGCTCTCCAAAGTTGCACTGTTCAGAAACAGCAGTAGCCAAGAAAGAAAGGGAGGGAGGCTTCCTTCTTATCAGACCTTTCTTGGCTGCTGTGCAGTTTTGCTTTTTTGTTGTGGTTTATAACGCAATGAGACAGCCCCCTTTGATGAAGATTGTGCTATACCCACACTGGCCCTAAAATCAGAATTTCAACATAATTCATCTTCCACTCTCCACATACTTAATCTATTACTATAATCATTCTTCCATCATATCCACCCCATGTTTTCTAACTACGAGATGTAGATGTATTTGCTTGGAAGCTTGTCTGATTTGCCTTTGCTTCTAGTTTTAAATGTTTGCTGGGTTGCACAGTCTTTGATGTCTGCCTCTCAAATCCTCGTAGAGTTTCCTGAAGCATGAGGGTGTTCAATAAATTCCTGGGGACCAAAACGTGGTTTGGAACTGCAGCTGTCATATTTTCCTGTTGTTAAGAAGTCAGATAATTGGAGAATTAAATTTGGAGTCTAGTTTGATGGGACACTTTGAAGACACTACAGTACCTTCTCATTATAGGCACAAAACCCATAAAGTAGAATCTCTCATTGACTAGCAGTTAGTGGATCTCAAACTTCTTTCATGAATAATGAGAATCTATTTCTCTTTTTTCATTGAGACCTAGCAAATTAATGAGCATATCATTTTCCTTGATCTAAAGAATGTATGATACATGTCAAAAAGAAATGAATTAAGTATGTTATATAAGACTATTAGTAATAGCCAAGAAATAAAATTGCCCTAAGTGTACACCAGTGGAAAGGTGAATTAAAATGTGGTATATATACAACAATGGAATACCATCCAATTATAAAAAGATAAAAACCTAGTTCTCCATCAACAGAGGTGAGAATGGAAGTCTCTGTATTAAGAGAAATAAGCCAAGAACAGAAATATAAGGATGACATGATTTTGATCACATGTGTATAAGAAGTAGAATGATGCTTACCAGAGGTAGGGATGTAGAGAGGACCAGTAGGTGGCAAAGCCCTCTTAGAAAGATAAGTAAGTTTTGGAACTGATTACATAGTAGAGTGCTCACAGAGAAATTTCAACAGAGATTTCAAAGAAATGGTTTTGAGTGTTATAAATACAAAGAAGTGACACCCATGTGAAGAATATAGGAATGCTTGCCTTGATTTAAACATTTCGTTATTTTGGAACACATGTCATCATGTACCCACGGGTATGTATAGCTCTTATATATCAATTTACAAAGGAGTAGGGATGTGTTTCTCCTCACAGGCTCTGTTGAAGTTATGTGTGAATCACCAGGGAGGTGAAGCTTAGTGGTCAAATCCTTTTCCCATGTATGATGTGCTGTGATATCTTCCATGAGAGGTGCCACTGGAGAGGGTACAGAGTTCTGGGGCACCATCCCAGCTGAGGGTTGGGGAGGTGCCTCTTTCTTTCAGGCTACCACTGTAGAAGGAAGATACTAAGGTTTTTCTAATTTCTCGTATATCTTAGACCATGGCACTTCCAGGATATTCTGTTTTCTGTTTCCAGTCTGGTGACGTTCTTCCTGGAGCCCAAAGATGCTGCTTGATCAAGTGCAGCCTCTACTTAGAAGTTGGGAGACTCATCTGAGGTGTGAACCTTACTCTTTCTGTCTCCAGGCTCTCCCAGAGTTTGTCATTAGGACCAGAGCTCTCATGAGAGTGGTGCTCAGTTCTAGCATATTTGCCAGTGTTTACATGTTGAGGTTTTGTCTATGTTTTGCTGTTCTCAATCCCTAAGTGGACATTGGATATGTTATTGTAACTTCTTTTGTTTAAATGTGTTAATAGTACTTGCCCTTTCCATTACTCTCTCTCAAAAATGCCATAAAGTATACAACATCAAGATAATACTTTACATAGAATAATAACATGAAGACTGAATTTTCAGATGGCTGAAAGACATTTGTTCTAATACCTAGGATAACTAAAAAAAGAGGGTTTAGATTAATTTATACATTAAAATTAAAACAATAATTAATAAAATAAAAACAATTTGGGTTCTGAAATAAAAATTACTATACCTATTGAAGTGTATAGATATACTAGATCAGTTTAAAATTCACTAAAATATGATTTAATATATAAACACATATAGCAGTGTACACTTATTTCTCTTATTCTCTTCTTAATTTAAATTTTAGTTTTTGAGAATTTTATAAATGCATACTGTATTTTCACCCCTCTCTCTTCCCCTTCTAATTCCTTTCTTGCCCCCCCCACTACCTCTTAAATTAATGGCTTCTTCTTTAATTAATTACACACATGAACACACACACACATGTACATGCACACATATCCTATTTGAGTGCATTTGATATTGCTTGCATGCGTTTAGACCTGACCACTTGAGATTGGATTACCTGTCAGGCAGCTTATCTGTGGAGAAAACTGATTTTCCCTTTCTCAGCAGTCATTGATTGCCTGCAGCTCTCCATCAAGGGCAGGGCAGGTTTTCACTGTGTGATCTCAGGAGCAGCAGCATTAACAGCAATTTGGAAGTTTCTAGAAAGACAAATTCTTTAGCCTCCCCATTGCTCCCTTCCTTCTTTATCCCAAGATGGGTAGAGTTAGCAATATGTGCATTTAATATAAAATGTATCTCTAGCTAAGGGATCCTAATTGTGTCATGCTCAAGAAGTAAGCTCGGAACAGGGAGTGGGCTGGTTTATCAAACAAGTGTCAAATAGTTTTAGTTTATGACTTTATGTTAGATGAGATGAGCAGAAAACATTTAGCATGTATTTATAATGCTTCTTATGATCTCACTGGGCTTTCTTTCATCTACCCTCTACTGTGATGTCACTGTGCTCCAGCTATGATCTAATAGCATTACAAAAGCCTCCTGCATTAGGCAAGCTAGTTACCCCTGATTTATAGCTTTGCTACTAGGCAGGGGTAAGGTGTCATTGTGGAAGATTGGAAGCTGAACAGAGCTCTCCTGTCTGCCTTTCCTATGTGTATTGCATACTGTGGCCCTTTGTGTATTGTATACAGACTGAGTTATTTTCTCATGTGTGACAGAGTCAGGAATCCAGCAGGTGCATGCAAGGTGTGGACTCATTCTTGAGCATCTTATGCTACTTCAGAGAAGAATAAGAAGAAGCATTTCAGAGAATTTTCCATTTTTGAGACCTATATTTTGTTCCTCCACCCACTGTTAGATTGAGCTCGTGGGTGTCCCTTTTTGTGATTCAGTTCCCTGTACAACACTGCAGTTAAACACCACAAACCTAGAGAACAGCAGAAGTGTGACTACACTCTTTTCATTAATTCTCTCTTTTAATTTATGAGATTATAATTTCATCACTACATTTCTCTTTGCTCTCCCCGCTCCCTTCCTTCCCATATAACCACCCCCCTGTTTTCCTTCAATTCCATGACCTCTTCTTTAAGACTAATTTTTTATTGCATGTGTTTATGTGTATGCATACACATTTCTCAGTATGGCATGTTTGGTATGTATAATGCTACCTGTATGCCTGTTTTCATTCATTCTCTCAAAATACACATCAAGCTCCCAGCTGTCTTCTACTGTGCTTTTTTAAGCAATAGTGCATTTTAAGGAATATAGTAAAATTTGTAGAACTATTAATATACTTTATTTATTTTAATTTAGATCATGATGCTGTAACACATACCTTTCTTATGTAAACAACTCAGTGGGTCTTTTCCTAGTAACGTGGGTAACACCTTGGGTAAAAATTAAGTGGTTGAAAATTAGTAGGCTTAGTGATGTAAATATATGCAACAATTAGAATGTATTCACAGATTCTTTAGAGCTCTGTTTAAATGTTGATGTATATTTTTATGTTTTTGAGTGTTGACTTGTGGACAGTTAGGTAGTGAATAAAACTTGAAGGAGTAAGAGAGTGTCCTACAAAGAGGGGGAAATTGAGTATTTTATATCAACTATGGACCCTGTGAAATGGCCTGTCTTGTTTCTCATGACCTTGTCCAACTCCAATGTCGACTTAATAAACTCCAAATTTAAACATGGTTTATCAAACTTGGTTCCATTACAAAGAAGGAACACTGAAGAAGCTGAAACTAAGAAGTTAGTGAAAACATTGGCCATACTCAATAACTGACTACATACTCACAATTATAAGATACATTTTTCATTCTTGATAAATATATAATGATCCCTGAACACTAAATACATGCAGTTCAATTGTGGAATACATTCTTAATAAGGAATAAACATACTGCATGATATATGATTAACAAAAATTTGCATTGGTTTTGAGCCACCTGAGCATTTCTGCCTCAGTCTCTCAAGTGCTGGGATTACAGGCTTGAGCCATCTTATTTGCTGTGTACAGAGCTTTAATATCTCTTAGTTTTTCATGATGAAACACCGTAGCCTATTTGAAATGATTCCTGATGTATTTGACTTCTGTTGCTTTCTCAAGCCTTCCTGTGTTTCTCATTGATGCTCTGATCCTAATAGATGTGTTTAACTTAGCTTTATGTGTGTGACTTCACTTTGTTCATTTCTCCTGATTCATTCTCTGTGGATACGTTTTCCTACTGCAGTTGGCAGTGAGGCAATGACACTCTACTCTCTCTTTCTATTAAGGGAGTATTGATTTAAGGAGAGAGTAAATAGACCAAAGTGAGTGTTCAAGGGGTGCCTCTCTCCCTTTCTTGTTTATATTGTTCTCTTGAGTTCAACATTTTGACTTAAAATTAGTCACAGCATAATCTCCTGCATATTATGAGCTGGCTTCTGGAGAATATTTTTTCAGTTTTCTCTTGCCTTAATTCTGTCTCAATACTTACAATGTCAGTTAGAATTGATATATGGAAGTTGTGATCAAACTGAAGACCCTTTTCACATTGCCATTAGGCACAAACTGCATGAATCTGGAAGATGTTATGCTATGTCAAATAAGTTGCAGAAAGAAGAATATTGTATGGTCTCCCTTATATGTGGCAGTGAAAACAATTGAATTCCAGGAAACAGAATGAAAGGACAGACAGCAGGAGGAAATGGAAATTTCCAAAGGGCATATTACTAGGTAAATGATCCTGGAAATCTAGTCTGCAAGATGAGGGCTATAGTTAATAATATTGCAGTATGCACCAAAATGCTTACAGAGTGAGTAGATTTTCAAGGCTCTGACTGTATGACAACATAAAGGATAACAGTGGATGGTGGTGAATATGCCCATTAGCTGGATTGTAATAATCACCTTATGATGGAAAGTAAGACAAAAATGCTGTACCTATTAATGGGGAATTAAACATATGATGTTCAAAATTAAACTCTTACCTGACCATTTCATTCTGTTTTTGTTTATATGGACATTTTTTTTTTTTTTAGTTTTTCTGTATGAATTCAGTAGTTAAACCAACAAAAGAGAAATTGTGAATTCAAGTCAAACTACAATGATTTTAGGTAGTATTTACATTCCACAGCAAGCTAAGAAAATGTTATTTTCTTGAGTACTCTCAATGAATTATGAAAGGAAGATGAAAGTATACTTTAAAATTATTTGAACGTAAGATGCCAATAAAGATGACAATTTTTTTTGGTAGCACTTGGGATCTAATCCAGTACTTTGATTTTGCTAGACAAAAAGTTCTACCACTGAGTTATACCTTTAGCCCAAAAGAGTTGTATTTTGCTAGAGTGAATCACACTTTCTTCTTCTTCTTCTTCTTCTTCTTGTTCTTCTTGTTCTTGTTCTTCTTGTTCTTGTTCTTGTTCTTCTTCTTGTTCTTCTTCTTCTTCTTCTTCTTCTTCTTCTTCTTCTTCTTCTTCTTCTTCTTCTTCTTCTTCTTCTTCTTCTTCTTCTTCTTCTTCTTCTTCCTCTTCCTCTTCTTCTTTCTTCTTCCTCTTCCTCTTTCTTCTTTTTCTTTTCTTTTTTTGAGACAGGGTTTCTCTGGGTAAGAGTTCTGGATGTCCTAGAACTAGTTCTCTAGACCAGCCTCAGAGATCTGTCTGCCCCTGCCTCCCGAGCATTTCTGGTTTACTTCCAAATCACTGAAACTGACATCTTTAAAGGTAAATGTTTTAGTTAGGGTTTTTAGTGCTGTGAAGAGACACCATGACTACAGCAACTTTTTAAAAATTATTTATTTAATTTAGAAACAATCTTATTTTACGTATCAATCCGAGTTTTCTCTCCCTCCCATCCTCCCGTGCCCTCCACCAACCCCCCCATCCCACCCCCATCCACTCCCAAGGGAGGGTGAGGCCTTCCATGGGGGAATCATCAAAGCCTCAAAGCCTTTCACATCAAAAGTAAGCCATTTATTTGGGATGGCTTGCTTACAGTTTCAGAGGTTTGTTCTATTATCATCATAGTGGGGAGTATACAGGTGTGCAGGAAGATGAGGTACTGGAGAGGCATCTGAGAGTCCTGCATCTTGCAGGCAACAGGAAGTCAAGTGAGACACCTGGTGGTATCCTGAGCATAGGAAACCTCAAAGCCCACACCCACAGTGACACACTTCTTCCAATAAGGCCATGCCCACTCCAAGAAAGACACACCCCCTAATAGTACCACTCCCTGTAAGATTTGGGAGGGGCAATTGCATTCAAATCTCCACAGTAAACATGAAAAAACCAATGGCAAAGGAATTCCATTCAAGTCACAGCTGAACCCAGAGACCCAGAATCTCATGTTTCTCTGCTGTGCCCAGCTTTGTGTTCTTATGGATTTCTACCAGAAATTGTCCTGTTGTAAAAGATATTTTTATAATTATTTATTTTATTTTTTATTTAGTGTTATTTGTGTATATCTGAGCACAGTGCATATATGTGTATATAGCTGGAGAATGATGTTCTACAGACTTAGTGCTCTCTGAAAAGTGAGTCCAAAGGCATGATCAGCCATCTAAATAAGTAGCACACAAAACTCAGTTAAGTTGAGCTAATACTTGTATTATAGACGACATAATAAAACTGCATAACTCAACATTTTATAATATGTGCATATATTTTTTAACCAGGTTAGTTATCAGTACACAGAACAGATTAGACATCTACTGAATTCTCTCAAACTACCCTTTTTCAGTCACTCTCCTTATGACTCCCAGTCTGGCTACTATTGCCCATCACAATGACTTTGTCCTTTCTCTTGACAAGGTGATGTAACTGGGGTCCCAGGCTGTCCAACTGTGTGAAATCTAACTCGTGGGTTTATACTACATACATTTTGCTAAATGTGAATCTGTCTTTGAAGTAGAGCAGAGTTGCTTCCAGAATCTGAGGTAGGGATTGTTCTATACTTTGGGAAAAAGAAGGCATGAGTAGGGAATCCACAATTTCTTTTCTTTTGGAAATAGTTTTTTTGGTAATTATTAGACACAAGCTTCTTTTACATATCAATCCCAGTTCCCTCTCCCTCCCATCGCCTCCTCCCCTTCCCCCCCTTCCTCCATCCCAACCCCTTTCTGCCCCTCAGGGAGGGTGAGGCCATCCATGGGGGATCTTTAAAGTCTGTCATATCATTTGGAGCAGGGCCTAGACCCTCCCCTGTGTGTCTAAGCTGAGAGAGCATCCCTCTATGTGGAGTGGGATCCCAAAGTCCATTTTTACACTAGTAATAAATACTCATCTACTACCAGAGGCCCCATAGATTGCCTAGACCTCCAAACTGACATCCTTGCTCAGGGGGTCTGGATCAGTCCTATGCCTGTTTCCCAGCTATCAGTCTGGGGTCCATGAGCTTTCTTCCCCTTGTTCAGGTCAGCTGTCCCTGTGGGTTTCTCCAGTCTGGTCCTGACCACTTTGCTCATGACTCCTCCCTCTCTGAATCCACAATTTCTAGAAGTGTATTAATATTTACTTATATGTAAAACACACAGGATTATTTTCATAAACATTTGGATTCTCTGTCCTATAAATCTGAGCTGCATAAAGACTCAATCTCAAATTTTAAAGATGCATTTTTGGGGTCCTGCTTTCATAGGTTCTAGTCCAGTAGTTTGGAGCAAGCAGATTTCTCTGTAGTTTTAACAAGTATCAAGTGATTACCAAATGGTATCAGTATCACCCTTTGAAAAACATGCATCTAGATAAAAAAGGAATCAGGTATGCTAACCTTTTCTCTAATGTTGCTAATGTGAGTGATCTCACCAAACCTTAAATGGGGGAACAGGTTTTCATGGACAACTTAAAAATATATTCAGAAACCATGAAATTTGGCAGCAGAGGGAGAGAGTCAGGCAGGGCCAGGGAAATGATGGAGAAATACTGGCTTGGAAAAATATTTCACTGGGAATGAATTAGCAATGATATATAACATTAATATATATATATATATATATATATATATATATATATATATATATATAATTAAATAGGAACTCAATACAAATTGGTGTTAATAGAAGAACAACATATCTGAGGTCACATTTAATCTTGCTATATGGCATGTCTAAACTCTATTAGAACCCTGCTAATTTTGTCCTCTGTATTTTACTCAGGATTTAAGAAATTGAGGAAGAGTCTAGAGAGAAACAAATGAGGAATTGGAAAGGGGAAGGGAATTGAGCCCTTCTGGAAAGTATAGGGATTGGATTGTAGTTTACTTCTGTAGAACGCAAAAACATATTTTCTTTTATTCCATCCACAACCGAGTGTTGCAGACAGTAAGAAAACTAAGTTAGGAAGAACATGTTATTCACTATTAGGAATAAGTATGTTGTTTTATAGAGAAATAATTATCAAAATATAAGATTATAAAAATGTTTACTACATTGTAATTATTTTGAATACTCTCCTGTATAATTTTCATTATTTGAAAATATAATATTATGCTATATAAATATGGCCTATTTATTTGATATCAGCATTTACATGGGCTATTTCAAATACTGATCATTAAAAATTATTTTTCATCACTAAATAATCAGTTTTCAAATTTGATTATTTACTTGGTGTAAATTCCATTTACAGTCAAGATATTAAATCAAAGTACAACAACTTTAACAATAATTTTAAGGCTCAAAATGCATATGTTATTTTAATATCAACAATTGCAATTAAAATAATTCATTCACAAAGTCCTGGAGATAATTGTTCATAAATTTCCATTGCCTAGACCCACTTTATAACATTTATCAATAATTACAATTATCTTTTATAGTTAACTTGCTGAGTTTGAAAGTGACCAAAGTCTTTAAAAAGAGCTGCTTAGTGACATGTAAAAAAACGATAACACCAGTTTCCTTACTTTTCTCTCCAATAACAACCACTTTAAAGTATTTTAGTTTTCATACTTGATCATATCATTGTAATAATTTTTTGTTTTCTCAATTTTGTACATGGTTTGTTGACTCCCCATTATACAAGATGAGGGACCTTGACAGTTTAGACTTGACTACTTACTTTGACTACAAATAATTTGTTTGCATTTTCTTGCTTTATTTTCTTCTATTTTACATTTCCTTTTGAAATAAAAATAAAATGTAGTACGTTATTTCTGCCTCCTGTTATGTGTAGATCCCTGAGATGTGATGGGACGGATTTGACAACAGAATCCAGTTTATAGCTGAGTGGTCCAAAGTTTCTCACCCTGTGCACATCGTTCACTGTGGGTCTTGTAGTTGGTTCCCATTTACTGCAAGAGGAAGCTTATCTGATGAGGACTGAGGATGACAGAGGTTGGACTGGGCCTTCAGTGGTTGGTTACTCCTATAACATTCACGCCAGCATCACACCATTAGTATTACAGGCAGGCTGGTCTTAGTTATGTGTTATAGCTGGTGATTTTGATGTAGCTGGGTGAGCCTGACGATTACTTTCCTCTTCTAGTAGTGTGCCAAGTATCTTCTAATACCTTGGACATTATTAGTAAATAGTGGTGAAGCTTCTAGTTAGCGTGAGCTTGATTTCTCAACTAGGTATTTCATATCATTGCATACCACACTCTTATACCAGTGAAAACTTTTAGGATTCATTTTTTTCTTTTCTTTCTTTCGTTTTTTATTAGTTCAAATTAGAAACAAGCTTACTTTACATGTCAATCCCTTTTCCCTCTCCCTCCCTTTCCCCCCAACCCTCCTAGGATTCATTTTTATATTGGAATTGGCATAAGGATAGTTTTTTAGATGAAATTCTTCTACCAAATGTATCAGCAAAAATGACTTTGCATGATTTTGTTCTAGAACACCACGTTTATGAACATATTACTTCACTCTTTTAAACACCTATGTTTTGATAGTGAATCTATTTTTATTTAGGTTAGTTGCTTGGTTTATAAGATTGTTACTACTATCTCATGGATTGAAAGAAAACAAAAGAAGTATTTCTAACAACTTGAAAAGAGGCAATAATAAGATGGTATAAACTTTCTCCCCCAAATTGACTGTTTGGCTGAGCCAAACATATTTTTGCCAGTCAGTAAAATGGTGAGGGCAGCATTCAGGGCAACCTGACATGCAGGTTAAATACTCTGCATAGGACGCAAGCAGAAATAAATGCTTTTTCACAGACTGGTTGGCAGAGGTGACTGGCCAGCAAGCAACTTGTGCTGGCATTGAGAAAGGCCATGTTCAAATGTTTTGTAATACACACTTTTTTGTAATGTAAAAACTATAAATTACTTTGTATTTATTTACAATGCTAACTAGTAGATAGCACAGTATTTAAATATTGTGGTAGTTTGAATTTTGAATCCCCACAAAGACATAAGCTGTACCACCAGTCCACAACCCTTTCCTCTATTGGGTGGAAACCTTACAAGGTGCAACCTAGCAGGAGGGCTTAAGTTATTGAAGTTGTACCCTTAAAGGGGATGGTAAGACCCTGATTTCATTCTTGTTTTAAAAAATAATGTCCTGGCCATGAAGTGTGATCACCATATGCTGTCCCATGAGGTGTTTTATTACAGGTCCCAAAGCAATGGAGTCAACTTGTCAGGTATTAAATATCCCCAAAGCTGTGAAATTCTCTCAGTGAATGGTATTAGGAGATAGAGATCTTTTAGAACTACAGTTTTACCTAAAGGTACATTTGAACAGCATCCTAGTTCTCTAGGGCATGCTCACAAGTCCCCCAGAAGACCGGACAGACAGCAAGCATAGATAGATTGTGCAATCTGTCATAGACTTCTAATTTTATTTAACACTATATCATGGCTAGATTTGTACTTTTCAGTTTTATAGAGTTGAAATTCAACCAGTAACCAAGGGGTCGAATTCCTTGTGGCTGAGAGACATGTGTGTTCTAAGTTGTGCTTAGGGACATGTGTGCTGGGTGTGAACATAAGTAAATACTCTAAGACTGAATTGGCAGAGTCAAAACAAGAGAGAGTATCGATTACTTACACAGAAAATACATCTAAATTTTGCATTGACTTCAGCTTCAGCTACATGGCAAACTCAGCATCATTCTTCTCATCTCTAAACTTTTCATCATTTCTGATCTGTGCTTACTATAGGATGACAAGGTTAGCTTTATGCAAAATATGCATGAAGATTTATGGTTATTGTGTGAATATTAACTTGTAGGCCAGCAATAAGTGGTAAATTGAAATGCTTATGGTTTATATATGTAAATGTCATCTGCTAACTGAAGAATTTACAATTATAAGAGTAATATGCCTTATGTGATGATTATGAATATTCTTGATTGGGGGTCCAAAGCATTAAAAATTGCAGCATGTTTAAACAACCTCTTTGTAGAAAGTACGATTAGTAAAGAAAAATCATCACCTGTTGCAATCACCATTGTCACCAACATGGTGTGCAGCATATGAGGAATTTGGCAATTATTTCTATTGTGATTTTCGTTCTTACCTTTTAGATTTTTGTTCATGTCATAATGACAGTAAAATTGGAATAAAAGAATAATTTGCTATAATAAGAGAGATAGTAATTCATTTAATTCAATATTCTAACCAAAGACAAAAGGAATTTTGGAATTTTCTTTTGTCGAGCTTGTATGAGAGTGGTAAAAGCAATCATATTGGGATTGCCAGATAATGTACGGAAGAAGGATAAACAATAACAGAGATTTGCAATGAGTTAGTAACATATATTATGTCAGATAGCACAAAGTATTTGAAGATAAAGATGGGCAATTGATACAGAGAGTGCCAGAAAGGGCAGGTATAGTGGGAAATTACCAATACAGAGCCAAGTGGAAATATAAGGGTATTTAATAGGGAAAAAAAAGCCTTACTTACAGAGCGACCTAGCCAGCTGGCGTGGCAGCAGTCTGTCCAGCAAGTACCAAAGTGAAACCGAAAGAGAAAACGCAGTAACTCTACGTCACCCTGACCATGCCCTTGCAAGCGTGGTCAGGCACACCTGTAGCCAGCCCCTAAGTAGGCGTGGCTACAGCTTCTCCTACAGGCAGGTGGAGATTTTTAAACAAGATGATCAGAAAAAAGGTCATTTTCAGAAGAGAGTGTTTAAGAAAATGGGGTAAAGGGATAAAAAATGAGTCATATTTGTCTGGGGAACTCCTGAGGCAGAGTAAACAGAACTATAGTGGGTGATCCCTGCTTAGTGCATTGTAGAAAGAGCCACAGTGTGGTCATCAGGTAGTGTGGGTGATGAGTGTGTAATGGGCTTGAGGACAGAGAACTACAGCTAAGGGCTTATATTAGTTCCTCATGGCTATGGCAAAACACCTGCCCCAGATAACATAAGGAAGAAGGGTTTACTTTGGACCCAGTCTGAAGGGATACATTCCATCATTGTGAAGAAGACATGGTGGTGGGAACATGCTGTAACAGACTGTGTTCATATTGGGGGAGCAAGGAAAAGTGAATTCTGATACTTAGCTTGACTTATCCTTTTTATCTGGGCCAAGACCTCAGCCCTTGGCATGGCACTGCCCACATTCAGATTGCATCAGATTCCCACATCAGTTGAGCCCTTTTGGAAGCACCCCAAGCATGTGTCTAGAGGTGTGTCTTTTAGGTAATTGTAAATCTTGTCTAGTTGATAATCAAGAATAACTCTCATGGGTGTTTGCTCTTTTCTCTGTGATGGAGTTTAGAGAGGAGGAGTGCTATGAGCTAACATACATTGCCTGTTTGTTTGTGAGACAAGTTTCTCACTTTACCTCCCAGGCTGCCATGGATTTACTTAGCCTCCTGAGTGCTAAGATTACAGGCATATACCCTCATGTTTGTCATGACCTGACATACACTAACAGAGTCTCTCAGGCTACCATGTTGGTAAGATCCTTCTAAGTCAGTGGTTGCCAACCTCCATAGCTGTAACCCTTTACTACAGTTCCTATGTTGTGGTGACCCCAACCACACAATTATTTTTGTTGCTAGTTCATAACTGTAATTTTGGTACTGGTATGAATTCTAATGTAATTCTAATTGGTTGTGCAGTGAAAATGTGGGAGAGGTGCTAAAGGATATTCTAAGATTTAGGCTGAAGAACAAGAAAGGTAAATCAGTCTTAAATGGAGATAACTAGACTGCAAGAGACATGTGTCTGTTAGGCAAAATAAGGAGGTAAATATTGGGCTTTTCCTGGTCAGGACACCTATCAAATATTCAAGTGCAAATGTCACTTGGGCAATGAGTGGGGCATGAGCCCAGGAAGTGATGCAGATAGAGTTAAACATCTGGTTGCTGTTGGCAGCATAGAATGTTTAAAGCCACAAGACTAGTTGAGGTCACTAAGGGAGGAGGTACAGGCCGAGATCCAAAGCCAGAGCCCAAGTTTCCCATACCAAACATCTGCTGCATCCTAAGGGTAGCCTAACTCTTGAATTTTTTCTTTTTTATACATTTTCTTTTTCCCTGGGTCAGTCTTCTTTGCACAGAATGTGTTTCATCTTCTTGTGCTTTCACAAGATGTGGCCTGTCTCCATGTTTTTGTAATCAGTTTTCTACCACCTTGGGTCATAAATGCCACCCACGGGCTCGTGTGTTGGACACTTTATCTCTGAGATCTTGGCACTGTTGATAGATGGTGGTACTTTGTAGGGGATGCTGTAGCTACGCCTTTTCAATCCCTCCCCCCAGTGTGAAGTGGGCAGCCTTTCTAACCCAGAGGTCCCATGCTCTGTTGCTGTGTCTTGTGCAGAGCAATGTAGCCATCTGAAATTGAGAGCCAAAAGTCAACAGTTCCTTCTTTTAACTTAATTATTTTAAGTATTTTGTCACAGCGAAACAAAACTGACTAGCCTAGAATTGGTTACCTATTATTTGATGCATGTATGGTTCTTGAGGGTAGAGGCTGTTTTCCACCCCAATAAATATTTACCACACGAGTGGGAGTAACTTATTTATCATGTTATAATTAAAAGCCAGGATACAGATTTTGATTCTGTAACTTGTTCTTAGGATACTTGTTACAACAGTATGGTCTATTCTGCAGAATGTTGACTAGGGAAGGGCCCTGTAGAACAGGGAAGCCTTAGCTGTCAGCTCACCCTGTATTTACCATTTGATTAACTATCTGGAGGTTGTTTAATGTCTTCAAGCCTTGGTTTGCTTTCCTGTGAAATAGAATTCATAATTTTTTTATTGCCAACCTAGATTATGTGCGTGAAAACACTTTGTAAGCTTTAAAACACTGTAAAGTCTGAAATACTGTTATTATTTGTCTCTCTGGAAAGACATACATCGTGAACCTGCCTTAGCCCCAGGTGCTGAGCGCGAAGATAAGGTGTGTTTACGATCAGAGCATGCCATGTTTCAACATGCACTTAGAGTCCATGCAGCGGATGGCAATTGAGCTGCTGTTGAGGCCAATCTCCTTTCATTTGGGACCTGTGAGGTTGCCTGCTATTACATTTTATATGTTGTCAGTTACAGCCTTCAGAGAGGAGTATCGCAGTGATGTCAGATGCAGATTCAAAGGAAGTAGCTCTGGCCCCGAATGAAAGAGGTGGTGATGTTCCTCTGAGTTGGATTCTTGAGTTGGAACATGTTTGCTTTCGTCCCTGGTGGCTTACCAGCACACGTCCTGAGCCATTCAACTGACTTTGGCCTTGGAGCCTCTCTTGGAAATCACAATCCAAGCAGTACTTGTGGAGTTGGAGTGAAATCAGGAGGCTGGCTCATGCTTCCTGTTTTGAAATCTACTGGGCTTATGTCTGGCTGCCTGTACCTCGAGTGGACATCTGCCTCCAGCAACGCTGAAGCTATGGTGTCCACCTCTTACCTCTCTCTTGTTTTGGAGACACATTCTTATGCTACAGCTCAGGCTGGTTTCAAATGAGCTAT
Source organism: Cricetulus griseus (assembly GCF_003668045.3). Classification (NCBI taxonomy): domain Eukaryota; kingdom Metazoa; phylum Chordata; class Mammalia; order Rodentia; family Cricetidae; genus Cricetulus; species Cricetulus griseus. The sequence goes on from NC_048597.1 coordinate 8,194,166, forward strand.
CCTCCTGCCTGAGCCTCCCAGGGCTGGGATTATAGATAGGTGTTCACTGCCATGTTCAACTGGCTTCCTTTAAGGTTGGAGTATTTCTCAAACTGGTTCAACCAGAGTTCTTGACATGAAGAAGTATGCTTCTTTTGTCAATCATATGTTTAGGATTCTTTGTCTTTATTCATCTAAATGCTAATTGGGGGCAGAGAAAGTCTTGTCTTGTGAGATAGCTGCATCAGTTCAGGAGTTTGGGGGGTTGTCTGATGCAATAATTGTTTCCTTTTTACTTTGCTGTATTTTCAGGTAGCTGAATTTTTTTTTTTTCTGGAAAGAACTCTAAATTTTCGAGCAGTATGGAATGTAAAAAGCATCTACGCAATCAGCAACCCTTGTCTGGGGCTCTTGGTGGAGGCTATCAGTGTGAGTCTCTTTGGGGGCTTGACTGCAATCTAGTTCATAACTGTGGCTTGCTTTCCAATCCAGGTTGACAACCTTTAAATCTGCAGGTTGGCATTTGTCAGGGTCATTTCAAATCTACCATTGCTTTTAGTAATAGTTTCTCAAATATGTATTCTCCTGATGGCCATTTTTTGTTTTAGTATATTATGTGTAGAAAGGGAAATTATGTAAATATTAATAGAATTAAATAAACTTTCTCAAAAAATACTAAATGGCTTCTTGAATCATTTTTTTTTAAATTCCCATATTTCAAACCCTACTAGGCCCCTTATAAATCTTTTCCATAACTGGTGAGTTCTGGAATGTGAATTCATTTTATTTCAATGACTCTAGGATTCTGTAACCCTCTGTGTTATTTATTTCTTCCTTTTTAGCATTGCTTTCAAAATCCTGGGGACAAACTTTCTTTAGTGTTCTATGTTTTTCTTTCAATTGAGAATAATTTATATAGCTCGTAAGTCACTTAGGTTTTTATCTCCAGAACTTTCTCAGTACATTTTTTCATATTCCATGATTGTTAAATTAGAACTATTATTCAAATTTAACTGTTAATATTTCAATGGAATATTAGCATTCATTTTGCCTCAGGTAATATGTAGAAAAGCTAATAACTATTTCCTTCTAAAACTTCCCCAGTCCCAAAGGTCCCCATTAACATTTCCCTGTCAATGCTATGTATAACCAAATAATATTATTTTAATTGGTTTTCTATCTCACATTTGTTTCATTTCTAAAGTACCAGAGGTCACAAGGACATTTTCTCTTTCTGAATGTGTAATTGGACTTAATGTATCCAACACTAACCATGGTTTACATCTCAGAACATACCAATAACTGTCCTTTCCAGATTATGGTTCTCACTTCATCCTCAACAGTTATTTGCTATTAGTATTTTTAATGTTGAGTGAGGGACAGAGAGGTTAGACTTTTCTGAAGTCCACATATGGCAAGTGACAAGGTCGTGTTTTAATGTAGATGGGTCATCTCTTCAGTCTGTGGTAACAGGATGCTGTAGAGATGGATTGCCCCAGCCGATGCACTAGGAGTCAGCCTGGCAATCTGCTTTCACTCGTGGCCACACTGTGATTATACTGTCTCCCAGTAACGAGTCAATGACATTTGCCACAGTAAGGATGCGCCTGACAACATTATGTTGGTTGAAAAATAAAACAGACTTGGGAAGAAAAATATCACTTAAATGTGGAATCTTAAAGAAAACTTACTAAACATACAGAGAAAGAGGAAGTAAAAAAAAACAAAACAATAGTGGTACCAGGGAGGGGTGATGGGAGAAACTGTGAGGCTGCAGGTCATAGGGAGGATGCATAGAAAGAACCAGTTTAGAGTACTAATGAATAACTGGAAGTTAGAGATCCAACTGGACCATGGTTTCTATTCATGTCAATTGACTACATTTTGCTCTGGTTAAACAAATTTGAAAAACAGGGCTAACTGTCTGAGATGGTTAATTTGTTTAATTATAGTAACTTTTATACTGTGCTCTACAGCATCATATTAATTCCTTAAATGTGTACAATAAAACTTACTTTTAACAAAACCAGCTTAGGATTTATGCTATTTCTTTACTTGGGTGAGACTGTATTTAGGTTAAACACCAAGGGACAACAGGCATTTGGGGCACATGTTGGAAAGTGTGAAACATGTTTTAGTAGATTTTTAATGACTTTTGACTGATAAGAATATACAAAAACACACAGTCCATCCAGACATGGTGACACACACCCATAGTCCCAGAAATGGGGGGTTGAGACATGAAGTTCAATGCTAGATGGGGATAGATTGTAGGTTCCTGCCTAAAGAACAAAACAAATCATACAAGGGATACATAATACAAAGAAGATTAATTTGTTAGGAAAGAATAATTTTGATGTATATGCTGATAATTGTTTCCAGCAATTAACTGTTTTGAAGGTAGCTGTGTCCCAAGCACCAACTGTAAGTTATTTTGAAGGCAGGTAGACACAGGCATAATTGAGTTTCTGTGACCTTATGCATCAATCAGAACATAGCTTCCATGTCAGTATTCAAGAAAGATGAGTTTATTGTCTCAGGAAAAATAACAGGAAGACAAAAGAGGCAAAGGGTTTGCTGTGAGCACCTTCACAGGGCTCTGCACTCACCCCTACCCTCTCCTTTATGGTAGGTGCTACACTGCTGGCTATTTGTGATAGAAACCATGGATTGTATCTATAAAAAAAACTTCTTTTAAGTGAAGATCTGTTTTGGGAGAAATGTGTCTGTGAGAGATCATGTGAAAAACTCCATCACTGCTGTGACAAAGTCAGTTTGAAGACACCACAATGTAATAATGAGAGACCACTACCCAAGCACAGAGAGGTGGGGAGGAGGCAGTGATGGGGAATGTACTGTGTATGTTTATCTTATTGATTGTTAAATAAAATACTGTTTGGTCAATGAGACAGCAAGTTAGACGGGACTAGGAGTCAAAGAGGATTCTGGGAAATGTAGTAGAGAAGTGGTGATCCAGGCAGGAAGTGACATAGCAAGGAGACTCATATTTAAGTGAAGGAGAAACAGCAAGGGCCCCCTTTTTTCCCATTCACCTACTCCAGCAGCAGGATGTGAGCCACTGGCAAGGAGGGACGCCAATAAGGCATCTGATAAGATAAGTCTTATAAAATATATAGATTTATGATAATTAAGACTGAGCTAACAGATGAGGAATCCTAGTCATTGGCCAAGCATCTTTGAACCTAATACAAGTTTCTTAGTTTTCATTTGGGCCTAACTCAGGAGGGCGGCTGGTGTAAAGCTCACATGTGGCGATGGGGCTCAGGCAGCTTTTTGTGGAAAGATTTATCGTAACAAGGTGGCATCTCTTGTGTGGCGTATGCATCTCTCACTGAAGAAGAGGCCCTGGGCCTTGGTGTGCCAGTCAGTATTCCCTTACACTGGGGTGGGGACTCTGCTTGCTTACCTCATGCTTTTTAGCTCTATAAAGTTCTAGGAAGCCTATGGAAGTGACCTTGCCCAGGACTGTGATTGACACAGGGACCCGGGAATGGGTTATTGTTAAGGCTCTGGTTGTGATGGTGACTGAACCGGGCCATGTTGTGGCTCTAGACACACCCCTGGCTATGGTGACTCCACTGACCATCATGTCCTCAAATGAGCCACATATTCCTATAAATGTTTGGCTTTCTCTTTCTTATGCCTTTAATTCTATTCTGTGATGAATCTTCTGATGCCTATTTTGAATTGTCTTACATTTCTCTTTATTGTTTGTGGACATAGGCAGGCGATACGCTATTCCAGTTGGGTGTTTAGCTTATGGGGAAACTTACCATACCTTGCACAATCAACAGTTCTGACCTCTATGTGTATACTGTTGTTTATGTTGATATTTTTAAATACATCTAATTAAATTCATCTCATTGGGATTATTTTCTATTTGTGCTTCTAAATTTTTTGATAATGTTAAACCATTTATCACTAGGTCATGTTTGATGTGCAAAAGCAATGGTCTACTTTGAGAGCTAAATATAAGAACTGATCAGGATTCTTCCTTGTTTATTTGCCAGTCTCTCTCTCCAAACATATCACTGTCTACTGACCAATCTACTAAGCTATGGGTATGCATTCAGTGAGTCTATTATGATTTAAATTGTAGCAGCTTCTGAACTGTCCATTTTTAATTCATTTTCTAAGCCATGTACAATGCTCATCTTTAAAATACAACTATATATTCATAAGTCAGGGTAGAAAACTTTTTAGGCAAGTAAATCCAGACAGAAGGAAAAAGGAAATGAGAGATATGAAAGAGAAATTATTAGCAGGAAAATATAAGACATTTTCTTCAACCTTGGAAAATATCCAACATGCAATGAATTTCACAGCACATGTTCTCTCAACAACCAACGCTTGTGCACATGACGTCAAACACAGGAGCTGCTTTTTCTTTATATTTTCACCATTTGCTTCACTGTCTTATTATCTCTTTACAAGCCACCTTTGCCACAGATTCTGGAGTAATTATCATACAGGTGAAGTTGAAAGGGCACAAACTTTAAATTTGTACTGGGCATGAAGCAGGAGTCCATTTTTCTAATAGGAAGCCGTTAAGGCAAGATCTTGTATTTTGTTTAGGTTCACTACCTCAGCTACAATACATTCTCCAGCATAGATAGATAGATAACTCTAGTTTTTTTCATAAATTCATAAATTAAGTTTGTGGATGTATTTTTTATTGTATGAATTTTGATTTTTATGGATTTTAATACAATTTTTTTGCATGAATATTTTGCCCTATCTTCACATTAACCTCAGGTTTCATGCAAGATTATCATCTCAATTTAAAAATAAGGAAACCACACAGCAGTGAGTTCATCTCATGTATGGCTGAGTACTGTTTAAACATGGGTTTTTCATTTCCAAGTTTTTCTTACTTCAGTATATTAATTCTTACAGAATTAATTATTACAGACCTTGCTTTAATGCATTTCAAAGATATGAAAATTATATTTTTTATTTTTATCCCACAAGTGAATTTTAAAGAATTTTGTTCTTTGCACAAAAATCAAATATTCATAAAGAAATATTAAAGAAAAATTGAATGATCAAAAATTATTAAATATAATAAGACATTAATGAATCCTCATAACACACACACACACATATAGTGATAAATTTGTGAATACCAGTACACTCTTTCTATAAGTATGAAATGATGGCTGTACAAAAGAATGAAGTTTGACCCTTGACTATTCAAAAAACACTAACTTTAAATAGGTAATAAACCTACATAGAATACCTAAAATCATACAACTCTTGTAAAATATTGCAATAAAGCTTTATGACTTTTAGGCAAAAATTTTATTATAGTTAAAAAGGAGATTTAACAAAAGAAAAACATATTTATACATTGGACATTGTCAAATGTTAAGAACTTTGGCTTTCAATGATTTGCTTAGGACAATGCATAGGATGGAAGAAAATACAAACCATGCAACTCATGATTGACTTTATACAGAATGAATGGAGAATCCTTCCAGTCCCACAGTGAAATAACAATCCGATTTCAACATGGATCTCAGGAATGAATAGCTCTTTCCCAGAGAAGGTGTACAGGTGGCTAACATGTGAAAGATGCCTGATGACATTAGCCACCAGAACAAAGCAAACAGACATTTTTATATGTACCTGCTGGGATGAATGTAGTAAAAGTTTCAGGTGACAGGTTTTGCTGATGATACAGAGACATTAGGAAGCTCAGACACCAGTGAGGGAAATCAAAATGGTACAGATGTTTGGAAAATAGCCTGGCAATTTCTAAAAGGCTAAACACAAAGGTGGGTCATATGACCCAATAATTGAGCTCTTAGATATACTTAAGTAAATGAAAACTCAAGTCTACCTAAAAACTTGTGCATGAACATAGAATTATTATTCATAATTGGTAACATATGAAAAATCTAGTTCCTATAAATTGATATGAGGGTAAATATTTTTCTGTACAATGGAACATTATCAAGCAATGAAAAGGGTTGAAGTTCTGATATATATATTGGATCCCCAACAGCTTATGAGAAATTGTAACTGATCCCAAACAGGTCCTGGACATTGGAAGCCATTAAAAAGAATCATGACAAAGTAGACCTTACAATAGGAAGCAAGAGGATTCAGGATTCTCTCTATCCCATCTCTAATACTTACTTACTGAACTAGCCTCTTCATTTTCCCCTGACTATGAGATTTTTGGAAGCATTTATAGTCATGACTATCTCTGTTTTGCAGTAGTTAACTTTTCCTTTGTTAATGCTAAGGCATTGGTTCTTGGCATGTGCTGCTCTACTGTCCATATTTGGGTGCTTCTTGGATCTCTGGAAGTTTTCCACAGAAGCTCATGTCTTCTTGTATAGTTTCTGAGATAGAGAAGAAACAAGGAAACTATCAGAAATGATACAACTTTCTAAGGATGGCAAGGAGTAGAGAACTCCTTATAGTGCTTATTATTGACTTTTTCAAGACCCAGGACCCAGAAAACACCCAAAGATACCTAATTTGATAAATTTCAGGGGATCTGCTTCAATTCTTTCTAATTTTTCACCTTTAAGAAAACCAAGTTGATTGCTTTTTATTTAAAAATAGTGTATTCACAAAAGGCTGAATCCCTGTACAGGATTTCCCCCTTATTACTTTCCAACAAATATCTAGAATCAGAAAGAGTTTTAGAAAGAAAATAAAAAACAAAATCAGATTGTGTGCATAGAACAAACTAGGAGGAGGTGCTGATACATTGAGTTTGCTGTTTAGTTTTTAAATTTTTATTTTGGAGCAAGAACCAAATAAATATTGTCAAAGTGAAAATAAAATAGTGTTTAGATTATCAGATGTCTATAATGATGGATAGTGAAAGAAATGAAAAGCAGACTCAACCATTAGAAAAATGAATAGATACGAAATTAAATTACTTTCCACGCTACAGAAAACCCAGTGTAATGCATAGGACTATAATAAGGCATGCCTTTTCTTTTGTGTTGTTTTTGTACCCTTGCCCAGTGAGAAACAAAGCAGATAGCAATTCCTTAGATTGCTTCCCCCCTCTTGTCATCACTTCAGGTGAAGTAACTCAATTATGTGCTTGCTTAAGCAGCATGCATACTAAATTGGAGCAACACAGTAGATTTACACGGCTTCTGAGCAAGGGTGACAGAAGTTTATGAAGCATTCCATACTTTTTTCTCAACAACTCTATTATTATAATAATCAAGCCAGGTAAAAACACAACAACAACAACAAAGAAACTACAAACTAATATCCCTGATGAACATAGGTGTAGAAAGCCTCCGTAAAATACTTACAAACCAAATACAGATAAACACCATGAGTTCTTTTTAAAAAGAATGTTTTTATTTACCTGCTTGAAACTAGCCAAACTTTGGACTCTTTGAATAGTGTTAGAACATTTTCTTGCATTATTACTTCAGGCTATAAATATCACTGCCCAGATTCTTACAAACATTATCTAGTCAAGCTCGCAGAAAAGGTTGAGGTTCCCAATTGAGCTAAAGAAATCACAAATACTTGGTATTTTCATGATAACAGTTCTTATCTCAATTTTATAGTAAAAAGTATTTCAAGTGTTTCAACGTTTAATTCTTTCACTCATCTTCTTGATTTATGGAAATTTCCAGTGTTCAAATATTTGTTAGGATCTAAAACTTACTGGTGAGATGATGTGATGGGATGGGGTAGCCAGGACCACATCTTCGTTGAATCCCTACGGGCAATGATTAATGCAATCAGTGAGGCAGCAGACCACAGATCTGCTTAAGCACTCCCTGGTTTTATTGGCAATTTGGGAATTTAGACTTAGTGCTGAAAGCAGAAATTCTCATGTCATGTCTTTTATTTTTAAGGAAAGATTGCTTTTGGTGTTTAGTCCAGGCATGGAGGAGATGGGATGAACTGAGAACAGCCTAAGAGAAGATGTGGTTTGACCATTGACTCAAGAGTTCTTTACAGTGAGATCCTTTGAGTTTCTTTGAGGTGAAAATTTAGAAAGAAACCAATTATGCTGAAAGAAAACTTGTTATGTGGTGTGTGTGTGTGTGTGTGTGTGTGTGTGTGTGTGTGTGTGTGTGTGTGTGTTTGTGTGTGTGTGTGTACATAGGAGGGCAGAAGTTGATGTTGAATGTGTCCCTCAATTGCTCTCCACCTGAGTATTTGAGACTGCCTAGGCTGGCTGGTCAGTGATCTATAAGGACCCACATAAATTTGCCTCTCCATCACTGGGCTTTTAGACACATGACACTTTTTGTATGCATTCTAGGGATTTTAATTTAGGTCCCCATGCTCATGTAACAGGCACTTTATTCACTGATCCATCTCCACATCCTGAATTGTTGCTTTTGAGTAAATTATGTGACCCATGTACAATATTAAAAGCAATAATGTGTACTTTTTTGCTAGTCTAGTCATTGGATCATTTTCTATTTGCTATGAAAATCTTGAACACTGTGGTTTATCTGGTCAGGTATTGATGGTCTCGTGAATTAAATGCTTCTCCTGACATGGAATGATTAAAGCAACTGTTAATTCTTGATAATCTTACATTAAGTGAAAAATCAGTTTAGTGCATCACATGCCATGAGTAATTTTGAAGAACCATCACTCATCCTCCTGCTGCCTGTTTGGAAAATGAGTTTGCTAGTGTTTTCATTGCTTGGGTGTGCATGGCTTCTTGGGGGATGTGTAGAACTATTACTGGACGTGATTTGACTTGATTTGAATTTTTTAAAAATCATATACTGTAGTGCTCTTGTCTTAAAAGGGCCAGAAATATTAAGTAATTAACATATACTAACTAATACAACCCACAGGTTTTATTATTGCACCATCGAATTGTGGAGTTGTTGGCTGCAAACACAGGCTTAGTTATTATGAAAGAAGGGTTGTCTAGGTTACTAGCATCAGCATCGAAGTAACTGAGCCCAAACAACATGGCTTTCTTTGGGCTTTTGCTCTACATAAATTAGGTACACAGACCACTAGCTTCATCTGAATTCTATGACTACAGAAACAACCTGTTACCATTCTTATTTATGTATTGTCTTCCCAACATTTAAAAAATTATATTCTACTGGTTATATAGAGCTACAGAAAAAGAATTCACTTTAGCTATAACTGGAAGGGCCATTCCATGCGCAATGTGCTCATACTCACACACTGTTATAGTTACCCTGCTTGCTGTTATATTAGGATGGCAAAATAAATTTTGTAGCAACGGTAGATGGTGTTTATAATAAAACATTTGTTGGTTGTGACATTAGTCAATGTATAGACTTAATAACTAGATCATTGCTTTTATGAGCATCTTTTGGGTGTGGTATACCCAGCGGAGAGGAATATCAGAGCTCTCATTACACATTTTAATCACTGTTGTTCCCAAGTACTGGAAACTGGGTCATTTTCTCACTGAGCCTTGTGGGAACTTTTTCATCATCCCATGAAGCGAGTAGAAAGTCATCTTAATGATTAAGAATTGCCAAGTGGCAACGATCTGGAAATTTAATAGCTTCATTCATTGCTTCTCCTTCGCTACCTCAGGCCCTCTCTTCCTGAGTTCTGTTTGTTTCCTAAAACTTCCCCTCCTGTGGAATTCCGTTTCAACTAGGCTATGCTAGGAATTCCCTGTCTTTTACCTGGTGCAAGCAGTAGTCTCATGAAGATTCAATTTTTCTTTGATATAGTTTTCCAGAGTGTCACTGTAAGAATTAATGTCTCTGCCCAACCAGATTTGACGTGTTTGGATATAGTAATTGTGCTGCATATGCACAGGGAATAGGAATGCAGGATAAACAGAAATAAACCATCCCACTTATGATATTAATAAACTTAAGAGAAAACAAACAAAAGGCAACATGATAAGGAATGTGACAATATTATACTTGGTATTGTTTTTGTTTTTAATGAAGACTTATGAATCATTACTTTGTATATAAGATTAAAATGAACATTCTACATACAGCAAAATAAAACATTATTTTTTCTTAATTTGTGTGTAAATTCAACCCATCTGCAAAGTCTTTCGTACTGTTTAGTATAAGAGGAGCTGCTAAAGACTCAATAAAAGAAGTGAAGACTGGTCTTGCCAGCTGTCTGCCTGATGGAGGTTATCTATGCAGGAAAGAGTTCCATGACAAAAGGCAGGGTGTAAGAAAGACCCGTGGGTCTTCTTGTCAGCTAAATGTAGAAGATACACATTAGGAACCTTCGGCAACACACAATGCATATCCATTTACTGTTGGTAGTTTGGTCAACTTATCAGTTGCTGTACCCCTGGAGAAAATGATACTTCCTGCCCCAACTACCATTAACTGCCAATAGTTCCTCATGGAGTGGTGGGACTTCATTGGTACATGCCCTAACCATAATTATATAGTAACTGGCATGGGTTATCATAGGATACTTAAAAAAACTCTAAATTTATTCCTTGATTAATTTCATGTATGTCTAAAATATATTCTGATTTTACCTTCCCCTACTCTTTCTGATTCCCTTTCCATCTACTCTAATCCTCCCCTTTCTCCTTGAAAGTTTCTCTACTCATTTCCGGTCATTTTGTTTTGTGGCCTACTGATAGACATGATATCTCTATATTCTCATCCAGTAAGTGCAAAAGCATCTTTTCTGAACAAGATTGAAAGTAGCACTTGTCAATAGGAATAAACAAATATTAGATGGCACTTTGACACCATATCTATTTAGCAAAATAACAATATTATACCAGTGCCTCCCAAGGCCCCACAGGACACATTTAAGAACATGAGGCTAATATTGAGAATGCTTTATAATCAAATACAAAAATGCTGTGGCTATTTAAGCTGTTATTTTGACTGTTTTATCTATATTAAAATGGAATGTTAGAATGAGAAGATCTTCAATACCAGATCAATGTGTTTATTTTTAGTTAACCAATAATTCATTTTATTCTGCTTATATTTTATTTATTAAACTATCTTCAGTTCAACTGCCCCCTTTGAGTCAGACATTGAACTGTGTTTTAGGGACAGATAAGTAATAGAGGCATTGCTGTCAAGCACAAGGAATTCAGAGAGAAATTGTAGTGCAATGTAGCAGGGTGATGGTTTCAGAGGAGAGGAGAAATGCCAAATTTTTGAACTGAAGAAGTTCTCCTGGAGGAGGTGATGCTTCTGTTGAAAGTCTAGTGACAGATTGTTGGTTTTTTTTTTTCAGACATACCTCTAGGAGTGTTTCCCAGGCATTGGGAACAACATACTGTTGTGCCCTTAGCACAAGTATTGAGTTATAAAGTTTAAACCATTTATTTATTTATCTATCTATTAGTTTTCCCTCCCTCCTCTCCTCTCAGTCTCTTTCCCACCTCCCTTCTTGCCTCTCTCCAGCCACCCCTCCTGTTTCTTTTCAGAAAAGGACAGGCCTCTCACAGACATCAATGACATATACTTTTAACTGATAAAAATTATAAAAACCGTACACCTTAGTGGGGCATTGTGATGTTTTATGCACATGGTATTATGCTATGCTTAGATTGGGTTAGATGTGTCTATCACCTCAAAGATTATTTATTTATGGAAAAACTTTTAAAAACTCTCCTTTCTGGATATTTGAAATCAACCATTCGTCAACCATTGCTGACGTTGGTAATTATTATAAAGAAAAGGACATCCATGGAGGAATCCCCTTTCTGTTTCTTCTATGATTTACCATCCATAAAGGAACAGGAATAATAAAGCTGTTTAGTCTAGAGATGGTGCACAGGAATTGTGAGTTAAGTCATAGTGATCTCCTTAGAAGAAAAGTCACCATTAGGTGGATAAAGATAAAAACAAAGACAAAGATAATAAAAATGCAATAGGAATGTGGGGGAAGCAAATGAGCTTTAAATGACAAGAAAATTAGTATTAGGAGAGGGAAATGGTTGGCTGTTTTTACTAGAAACACAATGAAAATGGTACTTTATAGTACTTAAAAGTATAGAAATTGGCTCCAGGAATGCTGTCTCTCTGCCGTGCATTTGAATTATATTAGAGATCTGTATTTTATTTTCTCTGTCCCATTCAAAAGACCATAATCAGAATAAATAGATGTAGGAATCAGTGGGTCAGCCTTGGCAGCTTAAGAGGTCCCTGTAGTAATTAATTCTGTCTGGGAAAACATAGGCAACCACAGCTGCCCTGTCTCTGAAGGAATTAGAGCATGGAGGAGCCATCAACAGATGCACACATTGCCCTTTCAATTCCAGCCTCCAGGAGGGATACATCTCTGTATCCCTCTTCAAATTTTGTGTAGTTGCTGCACTTATACAAACAAAGAGTAGCCTTAGAATATGGAGTCCTCAGAAGAATGACAATGTTGGATACATAAGCAAAAGACAGAAGATCAGCTCATATGATGACAGATAATAGAGGATGAAATCAAATAGTAGTAGTAAGATTATAGGAACCTGGTCATATTGAAGAGGTCATCATCTATCTAGTACCGAGTAAAGTAGCAATCCAAAACAGCAGGGGTTAGGTAAGTGTGTGTGTGTGTGTGTGTGTGTGTGTGTGTGTGTGTGTGTGTGGTGTGCACATATGTGTGTGTGTGAGTGTGTATGTGAGTTTGTATGGTGTGTGTGCTCATGTGTGTGTAAATGCGTGTGTAAGTGTATGTGTGTATGCATGTGTGTGTGTGGTGTGAGTTTATGCTTTGCAGATAGCAAAGATCCACCTCTCAAACTGTTTAGATTCTCACGTATTAACAGTCACTCACCAAACATTTATGACTATATTTTGGAATTTACTCAGTTCTGTGAATTTTAGGATCTATGATAAATTTTTAGGGTCCAAGAAATTCACACTTTTGTAAGTGTGAGGGGCAGTAAGAAGAACAGATATTCGATTTTATATTAGAAATGAGCCTTCTGAATCTGTGCTTATTATCAGCCATTGATTCGTATTAATTCAAATCTTCCCCACACTGAAAAGAGATAAGTACACTTGGGATTACATTATTTTAGGATGAAGAAAACAAATCACAGGAAAGTCAAGTGAATTGCTTACTTATAGAAATTTTAAGACTGTGAAAACCCTCATCACTTTCTCTTACTTTTGTCTTAGCTCTTTCAGGAGGAAGCATATAAGTTACTCTGACCTTGAGTGACCAAATCTAGAGTGGTCTGAATGGGAGAGTGGGTAAGATGAAAACTGCCATTTACACTTGGCTTCTGTAAATGCAGGAATGTCAAATGAAAAGTAATAAGTATGTGATATTTTATTTAATTTTAAATATTTTGAGAATTTCATACGTGAGTACTATATTTGTGTTATTTCTACCCATTCCTCAACTCCTGCAACTCATTCTATGTCTCCCATCAACTTCCTTCCAAATTAATGACTGGTTTTCCATTAATTACTGGCTCTCTCTCACACATGCACACATATTTATATATAAACATAGTCTCTTGACTTCATTTAGTGCTGTGCCATGTGCATTTGTTTAGGACTGACCACTTGGGACTGGATAACCTATCCGGCTTCACTGATGGGCTGTGCTGATTCTCCTATTAACTGCTATTAATTGACTGTAACTCTTCATCTAGTGTTGGGTCCTTGTGAGATTTTCCCCCACACAAGTTGGCATGTCAATTGGTGGTACCATTACTCAGGTCTTGTTTAATCAACCATATTGTTGAGATTTTTCTGGGTGGAGTTCTCCATCACATATAGAATTCCCTATCTCACAGCAGACATCTTCATCTTCTGGTTCTTACAATTTTTCTTCTCTCTCTTCAGCTCTTTCCCCTGAGCATTGGGCATTGGGTGGTATTGCAGATGCTCAGCTGGGATGGGGCACTTCATGGTCAGTTATATGCCTATATTTCAAACACTTGCCATTTTTTGTTATGGTATCTGTCTACTGCAAAGGAAGTATCTATGATGAATGGTGGGAATGACAATTACCTATGAGTATAAATGATATGTTAATGAAAAAAGCAGATCATAAATGTGTGCCAATATTGACATTTCAAGGTTTTTAGTGAAAGCCAATTCTTGGAGTTTTGCCTTGTATTTTGAAATCAGATATGAAAAATATGGAATTTGGTCTTTGATGGCTAAGTTATACCTCTGTTTTTAGGATATTCTGATTTATGTAGGATTGTGAGTCACAAGATTCTTTCTTTCTTTTTTATTTTATTTTAATTTTTTTTGTAAAACAAAGAGGGTGAAATAGAAGTCAGTTTTGTTTCAGGCCCATGATTAACTACAGATAAATACAGGGGACAACCAATTAAAACGAGATTTCCTACCACAATTGGAGTGCCTAGTAAAATGAGCTTACTTGAAGCAAATTGCAGCCTCGATGCATCCCCACCCATCCCCAGTTCCATGTTGCAAGTCTGAGATTGCAGGTAGCATTCAGACCTGCAGACCTCCTTCCTGACATATGTGTGCACCTCCTGAAGCTGTGGGTTGCACCTTCTACGACACTTTCCCCAAACGCTGTGGATGTAGCTGGCCAGGGCTCTGGTCTGGTTCTGGGTCAAGCTAATGGCAGTGGCCATGGTTCTGATTCCAAGTACAGTTATCATGGTCACCATTCACTTTTGTGATGGAGATGCTGCTCCCTCTTGCTTTAAAAATCAATTCATTTGATGCTGAAGTAACAACAAGAAATCTATCCCAGGGGAGAAGCCACCAAAAGCTCTGATTCAGTTTAAGCCCCTGTGCATAGTTTTGTGTGTTACAAGGACTTTGATATTCATCGAAGACAGGTTGCACTTCATTCATTTTGCCTAAAATTTAACCTTTTAATTTCCTGGCTGCTCTCAGTTTTGTGACTTTTGACCACGAAAACAAATGCTCTATATTGGAATCACTTCACTCCCTCCTCTCCTCTCTAGAATTTATGTTCAACTCTATCAACTCTGTGTCACCGACCTTATTTTAAATCACCAATGACTTCAGATTTAGTCTCTCTTCTGTTTTATTATAAGTAGAATTTGGTATGTGGTTTGCTGTGATTTCAATATTGCTTTTCTTTAAAAAACTTCCCAGTTTTTAAAACTAAAACACTTCTCATAGCCACTCATACTGGAAATAAAAGAAATGTACATTTGTAAATGCATAATTAAGAGTTGAATTTTGGGGAACTGAAACAAGTAATATCTTATAAATATGGTGAGAAGAGGGAAGGATCAGCCTAGGAGAATTAGCAAAACTCTCATGGGTCTGAATTGATTATTGTTTGCAACAAATCAGGAAAGTGGTGATAATAAATTTGACTTCAGTTTGGAGATCAATTCTCCGAATGCAGGACGTGATGAGGGAAGAATACAGAAGCCTAAGAGACACTCAGTGGAAACAGATCCTTAAAACACCAGACACATGGAAAGAGACGCATCGCAGGTTATCAAAACTCATGCAGAGGCTTACGATGTGGCAAAACAACTAAGTGTTCTTTTTGGACTTGGTAGATAATATTTTTAGGGATAACAACTTCTAAATGCAAAACATCCTTTCAATAAGGTTCAGAACTACATTGAGTACTTCCTGGGAGGGCATTTTCCAGAGGTTCAGATAAAAATCATGTCTTCTAGATATACAATAGTATGGAAAGAAGTTAAATTTTGTATGAATTATATAATAAGAATAAAACACCAGGCAACAATTTTCACAAGCAAGTGTATAAGAGCTGTAAAACACAAAGGGGTTATTTAGTGGTGAGAGAACCATGAAAGAATTCCATAAGAGGGAGTACTTAACTTGAGGCAGGAACCAAAAATAGCAATTGTCCAGTCAGTTATGATGGGAGGACAGACTGCCAATGCTTTTATGACAACGACTGGGAGAATCAGGAGAGATCATTCCAAATCTTTCCTTAGTCAATCATGCACCTTGTCATGAGGAGGAAGGAGATTTTCTAGGAACAGCACCTGTCAGCTATGTGTCTTTTGCTTGGGGCTCAATCAACACTTCTTTCTTCAAAGAGCGTGACAACTTCCTGCTTTACTCACGACATCAGATTACAAGACGAAACTGAGATGATGTGTGCAAAGATACTTTACAAATAACCCAGAGAGACTGCTTAGAGGCATGCTTTTCATTGTTAGTAAAAGCTTCTGTTATTTTTGGAACCAGAACCTATACATCCAATATATGAGAAGGAGTCAGGACTCATGTACAACCCATATTATGGAAGTTTCTAGAATACATTTCATGGGCAATAAGGATTTACTTTTTAACAAATATTTGACATTGGCTAACATATTCTACTGGCTAGTACTCAAGGAAGCTATCAAAGTGGTCATAGGTCAAACAATAAAATATTTTACTATGTAATCTACAAATTCTTCTGGAAGTTCCCCCAAAATATCACATGATATTTTTCTGTAGCAGAAGTCTAAACATGCTATCAAATAAAATTCTGTAGAAATACCTCATGGTCATTCTGTAATTGCTAACTTTGAGGATGCACATGACATCATGCCCAATAGCATATGCTTGATGCTATAGTTTTACTGAAAAAAAAAATGAAAATGACTTAGTCAGGGTGCATAAAGGCCACGTATAAAGGAATTTATTTCTAAAATGTTTTGCTAACCTCATCACAAGTTTTTTTTTTAAGTTAGAGTACATACATATGCCACAGAGTATGTGCCTTTAAACATTAAAGTTGTTGCATTAAAGAATGAGTAAATCAGCATTTAAATATAAATGCGAAAATAAATATGAATGTCCAAAATTATATTTCAGACGAGTATTCAAAACTATGCTGTGATACAAAATAGAACGAGGGTATAACACTTATTGAGTGAAGTTTCTACCCCAAACACTTTCAAAGGCCTGGAGCATATGAAAACAATAACAATATAAAAATGATTAAATTCCACTTGAAAAAGAGAAACTGGCCTTACAGGAGCACAAGCATATGATGTCTAAATATCTTGTTTTAAAATTTACCTTTTCCTTTTAACATATACTTTAAGTTTGTATTTATATGTGGCATACCAACATTGAAATGTAAGTTTGATGCAATTTTCCATTTTATTTTTTACCAGAAGAGTAATTGGATAAGTACAATTTATGTGTGCAGCAAGCACTCATTCAGATCTCATTATTCATGGATGTGTGTAGCACGGATTGTTTTGGTTTTTCTAGGTCAACCTCTTCATGGTGATGTATTGGAAGCTATATAATATGGATAGGGAAGCTTCAAGATAATTTTGTGTTTTGGCAGTAGGTGTTGTGGTACTGAAAAGTGAAGCATTCATTCCAGGGCATCTGTAAAGTAGTATTTATAGTTTTGCATTTTTATTTTCTTGATGTTTGTTGCTAGGGATGAACCACAGCAGGTGGGCCAGGAAAACCAGTAACTAATTTGGGGGAGATGAGGCAGGGGGAATTTCTCAACAGAAGGGAAAAGAATGCTTGGTACTGAAAGTCATCACAAAATGAAACTGACATCTGTGTGTAAAACCTACTGAAGACATTCAATAACTTAGTGGCTCACTGTTCATTATTCTACCATCTGAATTTGAGTATTGAATAGGAGGCATGATCTTTCTGGTTTATGTTGTCCACCTTCGATCTCATGGCTGTTAGGGTGAAAAATAACTAAAGGGTTTGGAGTCTTCATGATTCTAAAATGATACTCAAATAAAATCTAGGTAAGCAAGATAAGCAAAAATAAATAAAAACTCCTTTTAATTGAAACATTTTAGAACATTTGATTTCATGTATGGTGATATCAAGGATCAGGAGTAAACATAAGAAGAAAATGGCATGTTTGGATTAGAATCTTGCATAATAGATGCATCTGTTGATAGACACATGGCTGTAAGTCAGTTTCTAGACCTCAGCAATACTGATTATTTCAGATCAGACACTTTTGGGTTTGGTACTCTTCTTGGTCTTGTAAAATTAGCAACATTCCTAGTTTCTACCATTTGAAGGCTCCTTCTCACCATAAGTTGAAACAACTAAAAATTTCTGCAGTGATTTCCATATCTCTCCAAAAGGCACAATCAACCACTGCTGAGAACAAGAGTTTGTACTGTTTTCTGAGTTGGATTTCATGGCTGTTTGAGTGACGAAGCAACTAAAGGCTTTGGAAAGATGTGACAGCAGCTCTGTTTGTGTTCTTGCAATATTAGAAACAATAAGGCCTATGCTTGGGATTGTACAAGGTTTTCTCTGGGAATGACTTTCCTTTTGCATATATCTGATCTTGCAAAAATACACGGTTCCCAAAATAACACCTTCCCTCTAGCATGAGCTCATCTAGATTCTTCAGAACTCAGTTCGGTTGTTCAAGTGATGCCCATGCAGAGATAAAATTCAGAGAAGATAAAAATTATGAATTCTCTGTAGTGTGTTTCATGAAAATTTCGTATTTCAGTCTGGAGAGGGGATGTGAATCAATGAGTTTATGGTCTGATCCTTGAGGTTCAAAGTGGGGTTAGAATTCCAAGGTGAGATTTTAGGGATCTATGAACATGGAAGCAGCATTGATTAGGATGACCAAAATACTAAGGAGCCCAAACTTGTTTTGTATTCCCCCATGTCCTGTAGCCTGTTTCAAGAGCTACTCATCTTTGCAGTTTATGAAAATTCCTTTAAATGGAATTAAAGTTTAATGGCAAGTTCTTATGGCATGGTAGCACAGATAGAACTGCAAACAACAACCAGGGTACAGCACAATCTTGCTGCTCAAATAATTATTTTGGTAGGTCTGCGCTCTTGATAAAGAACAAGGAGAGAGGGGAATACCAAGCTATAATGTGCTTCCCCATCCTATTCAGGGTGCAGTGCCTTCTGTGAAGCTCTACATCCTTTTAAAAATATCAAGTCCTTGGAACAGATGGCAGTGTCCCTTACAACTGATGCAATCTACCCTACACCAATCTGAGGATAATCAGCTGTCATAAAGGTTTGAGGAATCCTGATAAATGATGTTGTTCTAGGCTTTATCTTTATTATGGGTGTGGATGAATTTTGAAACTCTTTAGTGATAGGAATATGGGATGAGGTTCCATGAAAGGTTTATCTTTTCACTCTTTGTTTAACTGTATCATTTGCAATAGTCCAGATGATAGTCTGTACCTGTGGTAAGTGGGCCACTGAGTAAGAATGCATGCATATTGTTGACCACTAAGGTAGTATGTGACAACCAACTGCTGCACATAGAGGGATATGGATATAGAGATTAGACAGATATATATATATATATATATATATATATATATATATATATATAGATAGAGAGAGAGGAGAGGCACCAACACAAATTATGAAAATTTCCTTGGAGAATATCAATGGTTCATTTGTGTCTATAAAAGCACAATTTAAAATCAGAGAAAATACAAAAAAAAAAAAACCGTGATACTTCTTTGATGTTTTGGGGATGTAATAGGAATATTCGATCTATATTAGTCAACTGCCCAACCATCCAGTCAACCGGTCACATCCTAAATACACCACCCTGAATCCTAACCATGTTTTGGACTTCAGTAGACTCTATCTCTTCAGGATGGCCTCAAGAGAACTTGGTATTTTTAAGCTTTCAATTTGGGTATATTCTTTGTCAAGGTCTCATGCTCATCTGAAGCTTATTTACGGTAAAATACGGATCTGACCGGAAGTTCCAAGGTGGGCAGTATGATCTTCCTCCTTATGAACACCATATTTTAATCTATGGAGAAAACAAAATTTCAGTAGAGTGTGATAAGTCCGTGACTTTTATTTACATGTAAGAGTAACAAGGAGGGTCATCAAACTAGCAGCAAGAAAACCCTTTCTATAGGACAATATTTGAAATGTTATTTTAATGTATAAATAGGAAATAGGGATATTCTTTATCTGTAGCATAAGGGCAACAGGGGAAAATTAATATTTAAAGAAACGATACTCATTCCTCTCTCTTACATTTTGGAAAGGTCAATATGACGTGACTGCCAAGGAGCTTGTGAAAATGTTATATTTCAGAGCCACAATGAACAACTCTTTGGGTCTAGAAGTCTAAGAATTTGAAAAATTGAAGAATTAGTGGTTTGGGCCACTGTGAGTAGATGGGAGAAATTATATTTTTTTCTTATTTCATGTCTAGGAAGTGTTAGGAGCTGAAGGGCGTCTTTGGTGTCGGCATCCTAAAATTACTCATCGTCTTTTAACTCCTGAAGAAACATTAGTACATGAAGAAGGAAATGGCTTATTAAATTCACAAATGCTCATGTATCCCATCTAAAAAAAACTGATAAAATCTCCTCTTCAGAAAAGAACATAGTTTCTTAACTAAGTGAGATTTAAAATTTTTGCTTTTCCTCCCCCGTATACATAGGCTGAGAGAGTATACCTCCATACTCTCCATACTGGGCTCCCAAAGCCCATTTGTGCACTAAGGATAAATACTGGTTCTGCTGCCAGTGGCCCCATAGACTGCCCAAGCCCTGCAACTGACACCCAGTTTCAGGGGAGGTCCTGCCCCAAATGGATGAGACAGACTTTGATGATCCCCCATGGGAGGCCTCATCCTCCACGAGGAGTGGATGGGGGATGGAATGGGGAGATGGTGGGAGGATAGGAGGGAGAGGGAACTGAGATTGGTATGTAAAATAAGATTGCTTTTAATTTAAATAAAAATAATTTAAATATTTTGCTTTTCCTTCCAAGTAAAGCTAGTTGTGTTTTTAAAGTGCCTCAACAACAGGATATATTTTGGCACAGAAAGCAAGAGATAAGAGAAAAGAGTCCTGAAATTTTCAGGACCTTAGTTTGCCTGGCATTTGGAGGAAAGAAGGCTAGCAAGGCTCACATAGAGATAACATATTAATTACATCAATAAGTTATAAAAGGCCCAATCGATGCTCTTGTACTTGAATGATTGGATACATTCTGTATCCAATCTGTATCTGTAGAGATGTTGGGTAGAGAGAGCTGTAAATGTGAAGATAGGTAAGGGAGACTGGCAACTTAGGAAAGAGTAGTAAACAAAGGGAGAGAGGAAGAGGGAGGGAGAGAGACAGAGAGAGAGAGACAGAGAGAGAGACAGAGAGAGACAGAGAGAGAGACAGAGAGAGAGAGACAGAGAGAGAGACAGAGAGAGAGAGACAGAGAGAGAGACAGAGAGAGAGACAGAGAGAGAGAGACAGAGAGAGAGACAGAGAGAGAGACAGAGAGAGAGACAGAGAGAGAGACAGAGAGAGAGAGAGAGAGAGAGAGAGAGAGAGAGAGAGAGAGATTTTTTACCTTCTCTCTAAACCTTGCTGTATAAGATAGCCATTGGGTAACAAACATAAAGATTAATTTTGTGCTTCAGGACATGATTTGACTGAGACACTTCCCTAACAGAGGAATTTGAAATGATGCTCTTTAAATGAATTTACAAAGTAATGTGCTCATTTGAAGCAACCATTATGGGCTGTCAACAGTGACTGGAATGCAATAGCTTAAATGTTTCTTAGTTAAGTCAGGGAATGAATGGTATGCTCTAACAATTACTGGCAGTATATAAAGGTCTCAGGATAGTAGAGGTACCTATACTTGAAAAATATTCTTTTGCAACCCAAGTGAATTCTCCCCTCTCCCCATTGACAGCATGTGTTGTAACTACTATGGCAGCTCCTGTGGCTATGGCTGTGGATACCGCTCTGGCTATGGCTGTGGATACGGCTCTGGCTATGGCTGTGGATACGGCTCTGGCTATGGCTGTGGCTATGGCTCTGGCTATGGCTGTGGATACGGCTCTGGCTATGGCTGTGGATACGGCTCTGGCTATGGCTGTGGATACGGCTCTGGCTGTGGAAGTGGCTGTGGATATGGCACCTACTACAGGTCTAGCTGCTGTGGATACCAACCATCTTGCTACAGAAGATGCTATTCCTGCTGCTAGAGCATCCCTAGGAGAGGAGCAGTTGCTTCTGAATGGACACTTCTGAAGAGAATGCTTTTTTAAATACCCATGGCCGAGATCTCTATGTCCAAGAAACTACAAAATTGACAACATCTTTGACTGCCAGCTGCAAATTTTTAGAAGGGATCTTCGTGATCTTGGGATCTGCAGTATCATCCTATTGGCTCTCAAATGCCAGTCTTTCCTCTCTTGCTCTCTGGCTCTGTTGTCTGAATGTGTTAATGGCTGTAACGTCTACATCTGGGAACACCATTTATTTTCAATAAAATGGGCCTTGGTTTCTAACAAACCTTTGTGTACTTGTTTGTGAGATAGTCTTGCCTTGATTTGTCTTGAAAACTGGGTTAGCTCTGCATTGGCTGAAACTTTACATAGCACCACGGAATATTTCTGCACTGAGCTTTGGAAACAGCACTGTGTCTGAAATGAGGATAAGGGAGGAAGGGGGATACCCACCTTTAAAGTTATAGCAAATATCCCAGGGGAAACAGACAATGTCTGAGAACTGAATAGAGAAATGAAATGGGAGGGATTGATTTCAGAGTTATTGAGGAATTAAAGCTAGACTTGGACATTAGGCAGGAGGATTAAAACCTCAGAAAGGGATAAGTTAGAAGAAAAATATATTACTACATATTCTGCATCAGACAGAAGCAAGCACACCTATCTTTACTGAATTCAAGTGTTTTTAAAGAAGCCACATCCTAGATACAGTAAGAGTATTATGGATGGATTCTATGCTCTTGGTACATTTGCATCACAATAGAGAAGATAGCAAGTCAGGCAAGAGTGATGACACCTACTGATACATGACTGCAGATCTGGGGGCGGGGCAGCATAGTGGGAATAGAGCAGTCAGACAGTTCAGGGATGTTTTTGGAAGTTGTGTTCTTTGAGGTAATACTAAAAAATGACAAAAGCAAAGACAAGACAAGAAAATTTAGTAACAAGGGCTAAGTAGGTAAAGAAGTTCCTTACATTTTAGGACCAGGTGAAGACACCAGAACAGAGGGTCAGTCACAGCCACTGAATATGTGCAATGTGGCAAAAATGAAGTGAAGCATGAAACATATGCTGGCTACCAACACCATGTCAATGGGGTTCTCTTGGAAGGAATTAGCTATGACAATAGGACTCATTCATTCATTCATTCATTCATTCCTTACTTTTATTATGTTTTTCTCTTATTGAAATAGAGTTTTCTCACAACCTGATCATGGTTTCCCCTTCTTCTTCTCCTCTCAGTTTCTTCCCACCATCTCCTCTCTCATTCAGATCCATGTCCTTTCTGTCTTTCATTAGAAAACCAATAGGCGTCTAAGGGATAATGATAGAATATAGTAAGATAAGCAAAAGCAAACATGTTGGAATTGGAAGAAACAAACAAAAAAATAAGAAAAAGAGTCCAAGAAAAGGTATACAAAATAAATATAGACACAGAAATTAACTTCTTCGAATACTCAGGGTCCCACAACAACACAAAACTGGAAGCCATAATATATACACAAAGGAACTGTAAAGTTAAAAAAAAGGGGGGGTAGAAATAAAATTTAAAAAAGCAAGAGTAAAAATAAAGTGTTAAAATTAAGAAGAAAAGAAAAAAAGAAAAACCCTGGACAACCTTATGAGATAAGGAACCTCCAAAGATGCCATTGAGTTTGCTTTTTGTTGGCCATCTACCAGTGGGCATGAAGTCTATCCTTAAGAGTAGGGTATTTCCTGCCAGAGAAACTAGTAAACAAGGAGGACCCTAAAAGAGACAAACTTTGTCCCCTGGAGAAGGGGAAAGGGTTGCGATCCCCTGAGCAAATTGAGAGCACTGGAAGAGGGGGGAGGGAGTTAGGAGAATGAGAAGGGAAGAAAAGGAAGGATGCAGAGGTCATGAGGGAGCAGAAAGGTTGAGTCAGGTGAAGAGTAGAAGAAAGGATATGTGATAGGTAAGGTTTTAGTTGGGGGGGTTGCAGGGAAGGATGGGAGGGAGAAGGGAACTGGGATTGTCATGTAAATCAATCTTGTTTCTGATTCAAATAAAAAAATGATAAAAAAAAGAGTAGGGTGCTTCCCCAGTGAGACTCCCTGGGAGAAAGCTGTATTGGCTATCAACTGGAGAATGTGTCTGGGTTAGGGGTGAGAGCTTGTGTCCACTTCTCCTTTCAGATCTGGATTCCTATATGGTGCAGACATGTGTCGGCCCTGGGCATGCTGCCTCAGTGTCTGTGAGTTCTTGTGTGCAGTGGTCCTGTTGTACTTGAAGGCCTTGTTTTCCTCGCCTTCATTCTCCCTGGCTCTTGCATACTTTTTGCCTCCTCTTCTGCAGGGTTCCCTGAGCCCTTGGGATAGGGATTTGATAGATGTATCCTCTTTATAGTTGACTGTTGTAAGGTATTTAACTCTCTGTATATTGTCGGGCTGTGGGTTCCATCTCATGGAGTTGGCTTTAAGTCAAATCAGGTTTTCATTGGTTACTCTGACAAGCTTGCTTGGTGCTGCCATTGCCCTAGCATATCCAGGAGGCGGGAAGGGTTTATAGCTGGCTTGGTGTTTATGTCTCTCCTTTGCTAATAGGTAGAGTACCTTCTGGTACCATGAACATTAGCCAGTAGGGATGATGACTTTAGGTAAGGACCAGCTTGATCATGTTCAGTGAGTTGTATTGTCTTCAGCAATAGTGCCTTGCTGTCACTTTGTAGAGAACAATCTAAGCTTGGTCTACCTTCCTGGCTGACATTCTGAAGTAGGAAGGTATACTGTTATCTGTGGTTTGACTGGAGTGTCTTTTTATGATTTGAGAATGAAGAGCTCTTACTTGGATTCTATAGTAGAAGAAACTATCTAGATTCAGGGGCAATCATGTTTCAAGCAGCATTAGTGTCATCATCGAAGCTCATGAATGGATTATCATACAAATTCTGACTCTCTCAGGTCCCTGGAGTTTGCAGACTTCACAAAAAGGCCAACTTCTGGGAGCAGTGTGTTAGTCAGTCAGTCCTAAGACTAGGCCTAGGACAGAATTTGTCCAATGGAGTGACAGTACCTTTAACATCTGGTACATTTGCAAGTCAGATCTGAGCACTGGTATTTTCTGTGTTATTATGATGTAAGGGTTACAGACGGGGGAAAGACATTCCAACAATTATAGCTCTTCGGAGATCATATAATTCCATTTTTCCTTGTCATCGAAGCTATTCTGAAACAGAGAAGGATGTCATTTAGTAGACATGTAAAGATGTTTTCTATGTCTTGAAAAGGAGCTTGGCAAACTGGTATTTAACATTTCTTCTGAATCTGAAGTGTGATGGTCTTAGTTAAGACATTTTGAGAACTTCTGCTTCTGTGAAGTGAGGAAATGACAGTAATACTAATAAAATATAGGGGGTCATAACTTTAGAGAAAGTTTGTGTGTGTGTGTGTGTGTGTGTGTGTAAGAGAGATAACATTTGTGTGAATGTATGAGTGTGTGAGTACCTGTGAATCTGTGGGAAAGTATATGTGGATCTGTGAGTGTGTGTGCATGGGTGAACTCGTGAGTGTGTATGAATGTGTGATTGCAGATGAGTGAAGATAGAGTGTGTTTGTGTGTGTAGAATGAATCTGTTGTGTGTTAGAAAAATGAGTATTTGGCACACACACATGTAGGTCTATGTAATTCATACTATTGAGGAAAAGGAAGACCATTAATATTGTGGCACACATTTTGGAGCCAGGAATGAGTTAAGCTTCAAATATCTGGTATAAGGAAGCTCCAGTGTTTTCCTTTTATGAGCTCTTGCATGCTGTGGAGGTTCTGCGTTTCACAAGCAGATGGAAGAGCTGTAAGCAGATAACCGCTGAGAGATGGTGAATCAGTCCTGATTGGTTTTCCAATACTGAGTTGTCAGCTCTAGAAACAAAGAGATTCAGCCACTCAATCATGGATTGTACCCTCCAAAACCACGAATCCTTTGCAAAATGTTCACCAAGGTATTGTTTATAGTGGTAAAAACTGATTAAAACAAACAGTTTCATCTTTTGTTCTTAAGGCATCCTTAGAGATTGACAGGACTAGAGCTTAGCTGTTCATATCACGCATATAAGGTGAACAACCATTTTAGCCAGCCCATGCCCAAGTTTCATATCTTGAGTGTCTCACCTACAAAAAAAGAATGATCCTTTATCAGTTGAATCTTGCCAATTTAACTCACTTTCCTGAAAGGTTTATTGTTTTTAAAAAAGTTATTTTATTTTAATTTATGTGTATGTGTGTATGAACACATATGTTCATGTGTTTGGGGAGTCCATTAGAGGATAGCTGATCCCCTGGAGCTGGAGTTATGGGCAGACATGAGTTGCCTGATGAGATCTCTGAGACTTGAATTCTGTTCTTCGGAAAGAGCAAGTGCTCCAGCCTTACCCATCTTTTCTTTCTATCTTAGCCAGCACTCACGTCCTTATTAACATATGCACACACACATGCATGCATGCATGCAGTCATTGAAAAGGATTAAGGGAAATAGAAAAATGGGGGGATGCAGAGGAAAAGGAGAGGAGAGAGGGAGAGAGAGAGAGAGAGAGAGAGAGAGAGAGAGAGAGAGAGAGAGAGGGCCTTCAGGAAAGCTACCAGTGGGGCAAAATAACAACATCGGCAGTGTTTGTGACAGAAACTCTCAAAAGTTAGAAATTTCCATGCCCTGTAGACTGTTGAGAGGACTTGTTTTTGTGTGTTGGCATAAATGGTACCAAGGAGTAGAAGAAACTGTATAGCTGAATGACAGGTAAAGGAAGTTATGATTTACAAAACATTTATCTTCTCTTTGTAGAGATATTAATTTTCTATCTTAGTTTGAGCTAAATCTGTATGCAGAGTTGATGAGAAATTTATTGAGCCCTAGGAATGAAAAATGTTTTATTAAAATGTTGTTTTGATGGCTATGTGGATCCTTAGGAAGATGATTTTTTGTGTGAGAGGTCTCAGGTTCTCAGGCAATTGCCTATGAAGCAATTAACAACTAGGAAACCAGTGCAAGTAATTAGTCAAGCTCATTTCACATTGCATTCTCAACACACTGCCTAGTCTCCTGCAGAGCCTTGGTATATAGAATACACCTTGGGAGTCATGTGTTCAGATGGATAGCTAATGTAGACTTTTTGTGTAGATTTGAAATTGTCATAGGATGATGACTGGTAATGAGAACCACACAGTTCTCTAGTAAAACTGAAAAACTGGAATAATTTGTTTTCTTAAAGCAGATGATAAATAGATATGAAGAGAGTAGTTTCTCCCATTAGCAGCTGAGGTGGGTGACTCATACACACTAGGCTATAATGAATAGATACACACACACACACACACACACACACACACACTCGTCCAGAATCACCATGGGTTTCTCTGCAAATTACATTGTTTACAAGAAAAAAAAAAAAAAACAAAACCTTGGGAAGAATCCTATTCCTTCACTGGAGCAGGTTTTCTGGCACTTTGTACTGAAATCACTCTGGAAGTCACTGTGGGGGCTCTGGATATGACTGTCACTGTGGCTCCAGATACACTGTGGACACAAGTCTGTCTGTGGATATAGCTGCCCCATGTGTCTCACACAGGGACACATTTACAATATACACAATTAGAAATAAGATAAATCTTTTAAGAAGCAAAGTATTTCAAGATTAACATTTCTCCATGAAAAGTGCCCCACTCTGCCATTTGTACATTCACACACAGGTTGGACAACTGTTTGACTTCAGGGAAGTTGTCATTGCTAGATTATGGATGTTTCCATTATGGGCATCAAAGACTTAAGATTGTTGATTGTGCACAAAATGTATATTCATGTTTCTTGTTTTTCTTATTATGGTTTTTATATGTTAAATAAATACCTCATAGTTGGAAGAATGGTACCTTTTAAGTCAGTGCATTACATTTGTTTTGGCAATAATTTGTGTCCTTTCTGTCAGTCATGCCTCACTCACAAGAGCACAGGTGGGATTCTGGAAAGTTGAACAAGCCCTGTGACTGTGGTAGTGGGAACTGAAGTTCATTTACTGCTTCTCTTGATAGCTCCATACTTACTATTCTTTCATCAGTACCACATGGCTTTGTTTATGCAGTTTGTAGTTGGTTTGTACGTTTTCAGGCATATGTAGATTTTTACACATATATATGAATGTACATATCTCTATTTGCACACATATTGTTGAGTGGCTTTTTCTAAGGAGAAATCACAGGTACAGAAGTCACAACAGATCCAACAGGTAGAACTTTCTGAACTTCAGCTCCCAGTGATTTCCTCAGATACACTTGTCCAGCAATATCATCTTCCCTTTATCTTGTCCGCCACACAGTAGGACTATCAACACTTCCTCCAATGTGTGTACACATCCTCTCTTGAGAAATCTTAACTCTGAATTCACAATTAAATATAAATGCTCAAAGATCATGTGTCAAGGGGTGAATTTGAATCTGAGGCAGAAAATTAAAATTTGTTGTATTATTTCCTCCATGCTTGAACCTGTTGCCCAAGAGCAATCTTATCTATCTCCACTCCTGAGACATAAACTACTACAGTGAGCAATCTTATCTATCTCCACTGCTGAGACATAAACTACTACAGTGAGCACTTGTCATATATTGAAAACTACAAGTAGCTTATTGCCCACCCAGGAACCTACATGCCCTCTATAGTCTTCCATCCCCTCCCTCCAATAAGTCTTTCTGTGATCTACTTTCCAGCCCTCTAGGTAGAGACAGTACTATCTCATGATCACATAGTCACCATTTATGTGGTAGAGGAAGGTCTTTTTTTTTTTTTTTTTTTTTTTTTTTTTTTTTTTAGTAACTTCATAAGACTATATATTTGTGAATTTGCTGGGTTATTAATTTGCCGGGTTTCTGAAAGTATAAGTGATATATAGAATCATGTTGTGAGATATTTGTACACTGTGTGAAGATATATTACTGTGATTGGTTTAATAAAGAGGTGCATGGCCAATAGGTAGGCAGAAGATATAGGTGGGACTTCGGCAGAGATGAAGGAAGCAGGAGATGAATCTAGGTGCGTGTCAGATGCCTACAATACATGGAGGGTGTTGGATATACAAAATGAAAGAAAGGTAAAAAGCTGTGAGGCAAAACATAGATTAATATAAATGGGTTAATTTAAGTTGTAAGAGCAAGTGGGTCAAGCCTGAGCTAAGACCAGGCTTTCATAATCAGTAAGTCTCTGTGCCATTATTTGGGAGCTGCCTGGGGCAATAGAAAATGACAGAATCACACTTACTTAACAGATTTAATTTTGGAGGTTTAGATAAATGAATACACCCACTGATCT